>NC_053027.1:456813224-457010826 GCF_003073215.2 Triticum urartu
CACGATCTCTAAGCGAAAAAGGAAATAGCTTCAATTTAACAATATCATTATCGACATCTTTCTTCTTTTGCATGTCACACAAATCAACGAAGCTATTAAGATGTGTAGCGGCATCTTCACTAGGAAGGCCGGAGAACGGATCTTTCATGACAAGATTCAACAAGGCAGTATTAATTTCACAAGATTCAGCATCGGTAAGAGGAGCAATCGGAGTGCTAAGGAAATCATTATTGTTGGTATTGGTGAAGTCACACGATTTAGTATTATCTTGAGCCATCGCGACAAACAAGCAAACTAACACATGAGCAAACAAAAAGCAAACGGGCAAAAAGGCAAACGGAGAAAGAGAGGGAGGATAGAGAGAGAGGGCGAATAAAACGACAAGGGTGAATTGGGGGGAGAGGAAAACGAGAGGCAAATGTCAAATAATGTAATACGGGAGATAGGGATTGTGATGGGTACTTGGTATGTTGACTTTTGCGCAAACTCCCCGGCAACGGCGCCAGAAATTCTTCTTGCTACCTCTTGAGCACTGCGTTGGATTTCCCCGAAGAGGAAGGGATGATGCAGCAAAGTAGCGTAAGTATTTCCCTCAGTTTTTGAGAACCAAGGTATCAATCCAGTAGGAGGCTACGCTCGAGTCCCTCGCACCTACACAAAAACAATAGCTCAACGCAACCAACGCGCTTAGGGGTTGTCAATCCCTTCACGGTCACTTACGAAAGTGACATCTGATAGAGATGATAAATAATATTTTTGGTATTTTTGATATAGAGATGCAAAGTAAAAAGTAAAATCAAAGGAAAAGCAAAGCAATAATAAAGTGATGGAGATTGATATGATGAGAAAGAGACCCGGGGGCCATAGGTTTCACTAGTGGCTTCTCTCAAGAGCATAAGTATTCTACGGTGGGTGAACAAATTACTGTTGAGCAATTGACAGAATTGAGCATAGTTATGAGAATATCTAGGTATGATCATGTATATAGCATCACGTCCGAGACAAGTAGACCGAAACGATTCTGCATCTACTACTATTACTCCACTCATCGACCGCTATCCAGCATGCATCTAGAGTATTAAGTTAAAAACAGAGTAGCGCCTTAAGCAAGATGACATGATGTAGAGGGATAATTTCATGCAATATGATAAAAAAAACCATCTTGTTATCCTCGATGGCAACAATACAATACGTGCCTTGCTGCCCCTTCTGTCACTGGGAAAGGACACTGCAAGATTGAACCCAAAGCTAAGCACTTCTCCCATGGCCAGAACAACCAATCTAGTACGCCAAACCAAACTGATAATTTGAAGAGACTTTCAAAGATAACAATCATACATAAAAGAATTCAGAGAAGATTCAAATATTATTCATAGATAGACTTGATCATAAACCCACAATTCATCGGTCTCAACAAACACACCGCAAAAAGAAGATTACATCGAATAGATCTCCACAAGAGAGGGGGAGAACATTGTATTGAGATCCAAAAAGAGAGAAGAAGCCATCTAGCTACTAGATATGGACCCGTAGGTCTGAAGTAAACTACTCACACTTCATCGAAGGGGCTTGGATGATGATGTAGTAGCCCTCCGTGATCGATGCCCCCTCCGGCAAAGCTCTAGAACAGACCCCAAGATGGGATCTCGTGGATACAGAAAGTTGCGGCGGTGGAATTAGGTTTTTGGCTCTGTCCCCGATCGTTTGGGGGTACATGGATATATATATATAGGAGGAAGAAGTACGTCGGTGAAGCTTCGAGGGGCCCATGAGGCAGGAGGGCGCGCCCTAGGGGGGCGCCCCCTACCCTCGTGACCACCTCGTGGCTTCCTTGACGGAGGGTCCAAGTCTCCTGGATCTTATCTAATGAGAAAATTACGTTTCCGAAGGTTTCATTCCGTTTAGACTCCGTTTGACATTCCTTTTCTTCGAAACCCTAAAACAGGCAAAAAAACAGCAATTCTGGGCTGGGCCTCCGGTTAATAGGTTAGTCCCAAAAATAATATAAAAGTGGAAAATAAAGCCCAATAATGTCTAAAACAGTAGATAATATAGCATGGAGCAATCAAAAATTATAGATACGTTGGAGACGTATCATACCGGAACCCCCCTCGGGAGAAATAGTGGGCCTTATGGGCCTTAGTGGAGAGAGAGAGGGCTGGCATAGGGCAGGTCATGCGTCCCTGCCCCTCTGGTCCGAATTGGACTAGGAGAGGGGGGGCGGCGCCCCCATTCCTTCTCCCTCCCCCTTCCTTTCCCCCTCCTAGTAGGAGTAGGAAAGAGGGGAGTCCTACTCCTACTAGGAGGAGGACTCCTCCTCCCGGCGCGCCTACAGGGGCCGGCCGGCCTCCCCCTTGCTCCTTTATATACGGGGGCAGGGGGCACCGCTGTACACACAAGTTGATCTGTTGATCTCTCCCAGCCGTGTGCGGTGCCCCCGTCCACCATAATCCACCTCGATCATATCATAGCGATGCTTAGGCGAAGCCCTGCATTGGTAGCATCATCATCACCGTCATCACGCCGTCGTGCTGACGAAAATCTCCCGTGAAGCTCTGCTGGATAGGAGTTCGTGGGACATCATCGAGTTGAACGTGTGCTGAACTCGGAGGTGCCGTGCGTCCGGTACTTGGATCGGTCGGATCGTGTACGACTACATCAACCGCGTTGTGCTAACGCTTCCGCTTTCGGTCTACGAGGGTACGTGGACACACTCTCCCCTCTCGTTGCTATGCACCACCATGATCATGTGTGTGCGTTGGAAAATTTTGAAATTACTGCGTTCCCCAACAGTGGCATCCGAACCAGGTTTATGCGTAGATGTTATATGCACGAGTAAAACACAAGTGAGTTGTGGACGATACAAGTCATACTACTTACCAGCATGTCACACTATGGTTCGGCGGTATGGTTGGATGAAGCGGCCCGGACCGACATTATGCGTACGCTTACGCGAGACTGGTTCTAGCGACGTGCTTTGCACACAGGTGGCTGGCGGGTGTCAGTTTCTCCAACTTTAGTTGAATCGAGTGTGGCTATGCCCGGTCCTTGAGAAGGTTAAAACAGCACCAACTTGACAAACTATCATTGTGGTTTTGATGCGTAGGTAAGAACGGTTCTTGCTCAGCCCGTAGCGGCCACGTAAAACTTGCAACAACAAAGTAGAGGACGTCTAACTTGTTTTTGCAGGGCATGTTGTGATGTGATATGGTCAAGGCATGATATAAATTGTTGTATGAGATGATCATGTTTTCTTAAAGTTATTGGCAACTGGCAGAAGCCTTATGGTTGTCTCTATATTGCATAAGATGCAAGTGCCATGTAATTGCTTTACTTTATCGCTATGCGATAGCAATAGTTGCAAAAGCAATAGTTGGCGAGACGACCATGTGACGACACATTGATAGAGATCAAGATGATGGAGATCATGGTGTCACGCCGGTGACGATAGAGATCATGACGGTACTTTGGAGATGGAGATCAAAGGCGCAAGATGATCATGGCCATATCATGTCACATATTTTGATTACATGTGATGTTTATCCTTTATGCATCTTATTTTGCTTAGTTCGGCGGTAGCATTATAAGATGATCTCTCACTAAATTTCAAGGTATAAGTGTTCTCCCTGAGTATGCACCGTTGCGACAGTTCGTCGTGCCGAGACACCACGTGATGATCGAGTGTGATAACCTCTACGTTCACATACAACGGGTGCAAGCCAGTTTTGCACACGCGGAATACTCAGGTTAAACTTGACGAACCTAGAATATGCAAATATGGCCTCGGGACACTGGAGACCGAAAGGTCGAGCGTGAATCATATAGTAGATATGATCAACATAGTGATGTTCACCATTGAAAACTACCCATCTCACGTGATGATCGGACATGGTTTAGTTGATTTGGATCACGTGATCACTTAGATGATTAGAGGGATGTCTATCTAAGTGGGAGTTCATTAATAATTTGATTAATTGAACTTTAATTTATCATGAACTTAGTCCTGATAGTATTTGCATAACTATGTTGTAGATCAATAGCTCGCGATGTAGCTCCCCATTTATTTTGATATGTTCCTAGAGAAAAACTATGTTGAAAGATGTTAGTAGCAATGATGCGGATTGGATCTGTGATCTGAGGATTATCCTCATTGCTGCACAGAAGAATTATGTCCTTGATGCACCGCTAGGTGACAGACCGATTGCAGGAGCAGATGCAGACGTTATGAACATTTGGCGAGCTCGATATGATGACTACTTGATAGTTTAGTGCACCATGCTTTACGGCTTAGAATCGGGGCTTCAAAGACGTTTTGAACTCCACGGAGCATATGAGATGTTCCAAGAGTTGAAATTAGTATTTCAAACTCATGCCCATGTCGAAAGGTATGAGACCTTTGGCAAGCACTTTGACTATAAGATGGAGGAGAATAGCTCAGCTAGTGAGCATGTGCTCAGAATGTCTGAGTACTACAATCACTTGAATCAAGTGGGAGTTAATCTTCCAGATAAGATAGTGATTGACAGAATTCTCTAGTCACTATCACCAAGTTACTGGAACTTCGTGATGAACTATAATATGCAAGGGATAACGAAAACGATTCCCAAGCTCTCCGTGATGCTGAAATCGACGAAGGTAGAAATCAAGAAAAGCATCAAGTGTTGATGGTTGACAAGACCACTAGTTTCAAGAAAAGGGCAAAGGGAAGAAGGGGAACTTCAAGAAGAATGGCAAGCAAGTTTCTGCTCAAGTGAAGAAACCCAAGTCTAGACCTAAGCCTGAGACTAAGTGCTTCTACTGCAAAGGGACTGGTCACTGGAAGCAAAACCGCCCCAAGTATTTGGCGGATAAGAAGGATGGCAAAGTAAACAAAGGTATATTTGATATACATGTTATTGATGTGTACTTTACTAGTGTTTATAGCAACCCCTCAGTATTTGATACTAGTTCAGTTGCTGAGATTAGTAACTCAAAACGGGAGTTGCAGAATGAACAGAGACTAGTTAAGGGTGAAGTGACGATGTGTGTTGGAAGTGGTTCCAAAATTGATATGATCATCATCGCACACTCCGTATACTTTCGGGATTAGTGTTGAACCTAAATAAATGTTATTTGGTGTTTGCATTAAGCAGGAATATGATTTGATCATGTTTATTGCAATACGGTTATTCATTTAAATTCAAAGAATAATTGTTGTTTTGTGTACATGAATAAAACCTTCAATGGTCATACACCCAAGGTGAATGGTTTATTGAATCTCTATCGTAGTGATACACATATTCATAATATTGAAGCCAAAAGATGCAAAGTTAATAATGATAGTGCAACTTATTTGTGGCACTGCCGTTTAGGTCATATTGGTGTAAAGCGCATGAAGAAAATCCATGTTGATGGGCTTTTGGAATCACTTGATGCTTGCAAACCATGCCTCACGGGCAAGATGACTAAGACTCCGTTCTCCGGAATAATGGAGCGAGCAACAGACTTGTTGGAAATAATACATACTGATGTATGCAGTCCGATGAGTGTTGAGGCTCGCGGCAGGTATCGTTATTTTCTGACTTTCACAGATTGAGTAAGATATGGGTATATCTGCTTGATGAAACATAAATCTGAAACATTTGAAAAGTTCAAATAATTTCAGAGTGAAGTGGAAAATCATCGTAACAAGAAAATAAAATTTCTACGATCTGATCATGGAGGAGAATATTTGAGTTACGAGTTTGGTCTTCATTTGAAACAATGCGGAATAGTTTCGCAACTCACGCCACCTGGAACACCAAAGCATAATGGTGTGTCCGAACATCGTAACCGTACTTTATTAGATATGGTGCAATCTATGATGTCTCTTACCGATTTACCACTATCATTTTGGGGTTATGCATTAGAGACAGCTGCATTCACATTAAATAGGGCACCATATAAATCCGTTGAGACGACGCCATATGAACTGTGGTTTGGCAAGAAACCAAAGTTGCCGTTTCTTAAAGTTTGGGGTTGCGATGCTTATGTGAAAAAGTTTCATCCTGGTAAGCTCAAACCTAAATCGGAGAAATGTGTGTTCATAGGATGCCAAAGGAGACAGTTGGGTACACCTTGTATCACAGATCCGAAGGCAAGACATTCGTTGCTAAGAATGGATCCTTTCTAGAGAAAGGGTTTCTCTCGAAAGAAGTGAGTGGGAGGAATGTAGAACTTGATGAGGTAATTGTACCTTCTCCCGAATTGGAAAGTAGTTCATCACAGAAATTAGTTCTAGTGATCTCTACTCCAATTAGTGAGGAAGCTAATGATGATGATCATGAAACTTCAGATCAAGTTACTACCGAACCTCATAGGACAACCAGAGTATGGTCCGCACCAGAGCGGTACAGTAATCCTTTCTGGAAGTCATGTTACTAGACCATGACGAACCTACGAACTATGAGGAAGCGATGATGAGCCCAGATTCCGCGAAATGGCTTGAGGCCATGAAATCTGAGATGGGATCCATGTATGAGAACAAATTATGGACTTTGATTGACTTGCCCGATGATCGGTGAGTCATTAAGAATAAATGGATCTTCAAGAGGAAGACGGACGCTGATATTAGTGTTACTATCTACAAAGCTCAAATTGTCGCAAACTGTTTTCGACAAGTTCAAGGTATTGACTACGTTGAGATTTTCTCACTCATATCGATGCTTAAAAGTTTGTCCGAATCATGTTAGTAGTTGCTGCATTTTATGAAATCTGGCAAATGGATGTCAAAACTGTATTCCTTAATGGATTTCTTAAAGAAGAGTTGTATATGATGCAACCGGAAGGTTTTGTCGATCCTAAAGGTGCTAACAAAGTGAGCAACCTCCAGCGATCCATCTATGGACTGGTGCAAGCATCTCGGAGTTGGAATATATGCTTTGATAAAGCAGTCAAAGCATATGGGTTTATGCAGACTTGCGGTGAAGCCTGTATTTACAAGAAAGTGAGTGGGAGCACTACAACATTTCTGATAAGTATATGTGAATGACATATTGTTGATCAGAAATAATGTAGAATTTTCTAGAAAGCATAAAGGAGTGTTTGAAAAGAATTTTTCAAAGAAAGACCTCGATGAAGCTGCTTACACATTGAGCATCAAGATCTATAGAGATAGATCAAGACGCTTGATAAGTTTTTTGAGTACATACCTTGACAAGATTTTGAAGTAGTTCAAAATGGAACAGTCAAAGAAGGAGTTCTTGCCTGTGTTGCAAGGTGTGAAGTTGAGACTCAAAACTCGACCACAGCAGAAAATAGAAAGAGAATGAAAAGTCATTCCCTATGCCTCAGTCATAGGTTCTATAAAGTATGATATGCTGTTTACCAGTCCTATTGTATACCTTAGCATCTTTCTGGAAAGGGAGTACAACAGTGATCTAGGAGTAGATCACTGGACAGTGGTCAAAATTATCCTTAGAGGACTAAGGAAATATTTCTCGGTTATGGAGGTGATAAAAGAGTCCGTCGTAAAGAGTTACGTTGATGCAAGCTTTTTACATCGATCTAGATGACTCTAAGTCTTGATCTGGATACATATTGAAAGTGGGAGCAATTAGCTAGAGTAGCTCAGTGCAGAACATTGTAGACATAGAAATTTGCGAAATACATACAAATCTGAATGTTGCAGACCCATAGGCTAAACTTCTCTCACAAGCAAAACATGATCACTCTTTGGGTGTTAATCACATAGCGATGTGAATTAGATTATTGACTCTAGTAAACCCTTTGGGTATTAGTCACATGGAGATGTGAACTAATCACATAAAGATGAGAACTAGATTATTAACTCTAGTGCAAGTGGGAGACTGAAGGAAATATGCCGTAGAGGCAATAATAAATTTATTATTTATTTCCTTATATCATGATAAATGTTTATTATTCATGCTAGAATTGTATTAACCCGAAACTTAGTACATGTGTGAATACATAGACAAACAGAGTGTCACTAGTTTGCCTCTACTTGACTAGCTCATTAATCAAAGACGGTTAAGTTTCCAAACCATAGACATGAGTTGTCATTTGATTAACAGGATCACATCATTAGGAGAATGATGTGATTGACTTGACCCATTCCATTAGCTTAGCACTTGATCGTTTAGTTTACTACTATTGCTTTCTTCATGACTTATACATGTTCCTATGACTATGAGGTTATGCAACTCCCGATTACCGGAGGAACACTTTCTGTGCTACCAAACTTCACAACGTAACTGGGTGATTATAAAGGTGCTCTACAGGTGTCTCCAATGGTACTTGTTGAGTTGGCATAGATCAAGATTAGGATTTGTCACTCCAATTGTCGGAGAGGTATCTCTGGGCCCACTCGGCAATGCACATCACTATAAGCCTTGCAAGCATTGTAACTAATGAGTTAGTTGCGGGATGATGTATTACGGAACGAGTAAAGAGACTTGCCAGTAATGATATTGAACTAGGTATTGATATACTGACGATCGAATCTCGGACAAGTAACATACCGATGACAAAGGGAACAACATATCTTGTTATGCGGTTTGACCGATAAAGATCTTCGTAGAATATGTGGGAGCCAATATGAGCATCTAGGTTACGCTATTGGTTATTGACCGGAGATGTGTCTCGGTCATGTCTACATAGTTCTCGAACCCGTAGGGCCCGCACGCTTAAAGTTCGGTGACGATCGGTATTATGAGTTTTTGTGTTTTGATGTACCGAAGGTAGTTCAGAGTCCCGGATATGATCACGAACATTACGAGGAGTCTCGAAATGGTCAAGATGTAAAGATCGATATATTGGACGACTATATTCAGACACGGGAAGTGTTCCGGGTAGTTTCAGAGAAAACCGGAGTGCCGCAGGGTTATCGGAACCCCCCCGAGAGAAATAGTGGGCCTTATGGGCCTTAGTGGAGAGAGAGAGGGCTGGCCTAGGGCAGGTCGCGCGCCCCTCCCCCTCTGGTCCGAATTGGACTAGGAGAGGGGGGGGCGCCCCCATTCCTTCTCCCTCCCCCCTTCCTTCCCCCCTCCTAGTAGGAGTAGGAAAGAGGGGAGTCCTACTCCTCCTAGGAGGAGGACTCCTCCTGGCGCGCCTACAGGGGCCGACCGGCCTCCCCCCTTGCTCCTTTATATACTGGGGCAGGGGGCACCACTGTACACACAAGTTGATCTGTTGATCTCTCCCAGCCGTGTGCGGTGCCCCCCTCCACCATAATCCACCTCGATCATATCCTAGCGGTGCTTAAGCGAAGCCCTGCGTCGGTAGCATCATCATCACCATCATCACGCCATCGTGTTGACGAAACTCTCCCATGAAGCTCTGCTGGATCAGAGTTCGTGGGACGTCATCGAGCTGAACGTGGGCTGAACTCGAAGCCGCCGTGCGTTCGATACTTGGATCGGTCGGATTGTGAAGACGTATGACTACATCAACCATGTTGTGCTAATGCTTCCGCTTTCGGTCTACGAGGGTACGTGGACACACTCTCCCCTCTCGTTGCTATGCATCACCATGATCCTGTGTGTGTAGGAAATTTTTGAAATTATTGCTTTCCCCAATACTTATGTGTGATAGACTATATCATATCACGGGGTTTGGATGCACCGGCGAAGTTTGCACCAACTCTCGAGGTGACAAAGGGCAATGCACGGTACCGAATAGGCTAGCAATGATGGAAGGGTGAGAGTGCGTATAATCCATGGACTCAACATTAGTCATAAAGAACTCACATACTTATTGCAAAAATCTACAAGTCATCAAACCCAAAGCACTACGTGCATGCTCCTAGGGGGATAGATTGTTAGGAAAAGACCATTGCTCGTCCCCGACCACCACTCATAAGGAAAGCAATCAAAGAACACCTCATGCTTCAAAATTGTCACACAACGGTTACCATACGTGCATGCTACGGGACTTGCCAACCTCAACACAAGTATTTCTCAATTTCACAATTACTCAACTAGCACGACTCTAATATTACCATCTTTATATCTCAAAACAATTATCAAGTATTAACCTATTCAATACACTTTATGAAAGTTTTTATTATACCCATCTTGGATGCCTATCATACTAGGACTAATTTTATAGCCAAAGTAAATTACCATGCTGTTCTAAGAGACTCTCAAAATAATATAAGTGAAGCATGAGAGATCAATAATTTCTATAAAATAAAACCACCACCGTGCTCTACAAAGATATAAGTGAAGCACTAGAGCAAAATTATATAGCTCAAAAGATATAAGTGAAGTACATAGAGTATTCTAATAAATTCCAATTCATGTGTGTCTCTCCAAAAGGTGTGTACAGAAAGGATGATTGTGGTAAACTAAAAATCAAAGACTCAAATCATACAAGACGCTCCAAGCAAAACACATATCATGTGGTGAATAAAAATATAGCCTCAAATAAAGTTACCGATAGACGAAGACGAAAGAGGGGATGCCTCCCGAGGCATCCCCAAGCTTAGGCTTTTGGTTGTCCTTGGATTTTACGTTGGGATGCCTTGGGCATCCCCAAGCTTAGGCTCTTGCCACTCCATGTTCCAAAATCCATCAAATCTTTACCCAAAAACTTGAAAACTTCACAACACAAAACTCAACAGAAAATCTCATGAGCTCCGTTAGTATAAGAAAACAAACCACCACTTTAAGGTACTGTAATGAACTCATTCTTTATTTATATTGGTGTTAAACCTACTGTATTACAACTCTCTATGGTTCATATCCCCCGATACTAGCCATAGATTCATCAAAATAAGCAAACAACACACGAAAAATAGAATCTGTCAAAAACAGAACAGTCTGTAGCTATCTGAAGGTTTCGAATACTTCTGTAACTCCAAAAATTCTGAAAAATTAGGAAGCCCTAAATAATTTGTATATTGATCTACTGTAGTTGGAATTGGTATTTTATCGCTCTCTGGTAAAAAATGAAAATTATACTCGTGAGCGCATACTTTCTAGTTTTTCAGCAAGATCAAACAACAATCATCCAAGAAGATCCTAAAGGCTTTACTTGGCACAAACACTAAATTAAACTTAAAAACACAATCATAACATAGGATAGATGATTTATTTATTACTAAACAGGAACAAAAATTAAGTAACAACAATAAAATTGGGTTGCCTCCCAACAAGCGCTATCGTTTAACGCCCCTAGCTAGGCATAAAAGCAAGAATAGATTTAGGTATTATCATCTTTGGTATGCAATCCATATGTGGCTCTCATAATAGATTCATAAGGTAATTTAATTTTCTTTCTAGGAAAGTGTTCCATACATTTCCTTAGCGGAAATTGGAATCTAATATTTTCTTCTTTCATGTCAATAATTGCACTAATCGTTCTAAGTAAGGTCTACCAAGAATAATAGGACATGTAGGATTGCAATCTATATCAAGAACAATGAAATCTACGGGCACATAATTCCTATTTGCAATAATAAGAACATCATTAATTCTTCCCATAGGTTTCTTAATGGTAGAATCCGCAAGGTGCAAATTTAAAGAACAATCATCAAATTCACGGAAACCTAGCACATCACACAAAGTGTTTGGAATTGTGGAAACACTAGCACCCAAATCACATAAAGCATAGCATTCATAATATTTAATCTTAATTTTAATAGTAGGTTACCACTCATCATAAAGTTTTCTAGGGATAGAGACTTCTAGTTCAAGCTTTTCTTCATAAGATTGCATTAAAGCATCAACGATATGTTTAGTAAAGGCCTCATTTTGATCATAAGCATGAGGAAAATTTAACATGGATTGCAACAAGGAAATACTATCTATCAAAGAGCAATATCATAATTAAATTCGTTGAAATCCAAAATGGTGGGTTCATTGCTATGTAAAGTTTTGACCTCTTCAATCTCATTTTTATCAACTTTTGCATCAACATCTAAAAACTCCGAATCGTTGGGACGCCTTCTAACTAAAGTTGACTCATCTCCAGTCCCATCTTTATCAAGATTCATATTGGCAAACAAAGATTTACTAGGAGACACACCAATCACTTTTAGATCTTCATCATTATTATCATGAAAACTAGAAGAACACGCTTTCACAAAGCAAACTTTTTTAGCATGCATCCTAGCAGTTCTTTCTTTACACTCATCAATGAAAATTCTCATGGCTTTGAGAGACTCATTGATGTCATGCTTAGGTGGAATAGATCTAAGTTTCAAAGAATCAACATCAAGAGAAATTCTATCCACGTTCCTAGCCAACTCATCAATTTTACGCAATTTTTCTTCAATCAAAGTATTGAAATTCTTTTGCGAATTCATAAATTCCTTAACACTAGTCTCAAAATAAGAGGGCATCTTATTAAAATTTTCATAAGAGTTGTTGTAGGAATTGCCATAATTATTAGAGGAATTACTAGGATACGACCTAGAATTAAAATTTCCTCTATACGCGTTGTTGCTGAAATTGTTCCCACCAACAAAATTCACATCCATAGATTCATTATTATTCTCAATCAAAGTAGACAAAGGCATATCATTAGGATCAGAAGAAACACTCTTATTAGAAAACAATTTCATAAGTTCATCCATCTTTCCACTCAAAACATTAATCTCTTCAATAGCATGAACTTTTTTACTAGTGGATCTTTTGGTGTGCCATTGAGAATAATTAACCATAATATTGTCTAAGAGTTAGTAGCTTCTCCTAAAGTGATTTCCATAAAAGTACCTCCCGCGGCCGAATCTAAAAGATTTCTAGAAGTAAAATTCAATCTAGCATAAAAATTCTGTATAATCATCCATAAATTCAAACCATGTGTAGGGCAATTACGTATCATTAATTTTATCCTCTCCCAAGCTTGTGCAACATGATCATGATCAAGTTTCTTAATATTCATAATATCGTTTCTAAGAGAGATGGTCTTAGCGGGAGGAAAATACTTAGAGATAAAAGCATCTTTGCACTTATTCCATGAATCAATACTATTTTTAGGCAAAGAAGAAAACCAAGTTTTAGCACGATCTCTAAGTGAAAACGGAAATAGCTTCAATTTAACAATATCATTATCCACATCTTTCTTCTTTTGCACATCGCACAAATCAACAAAGTTGTTTAGATGGGTAGCGGCATCTTCACTGGGAAGGCCGGAAAATTGTTCTTTCATGACAAGATTCAACAAAGTAGCATTAATTTCACAAGATTCGGCATCGGTAATAGGAGCAATCGGGGTTCTAATAAAATCATTGTTGTTTGTATTGGAGAAGTCACATAATTTAGTATTATCTTGAGCCATCGTGACAAACAATCAATCCAACACACAAGCAAACAAGAAGCAAGTGAAAAGAGGCGAACGAAAAAGGGCGAATAGAACGACAAAGGTGAAGTGGGGGAGAGGAAAATGAGAGGCGAATGGCAAATAATGTAATGCGAGGGATAAGAGTTTGTGATGCGTACTTGGTATGTCTTGACTTGAGCATAGATCTCCCCGGCAACGGCGCCAGAAATCCTTCTTGCTACCTCTTGAGCATGTGTTGGTTTTCCCTTGAAGAGGAAAGGGTGATGCAGCAAAGTACCGTAAGTATTTCCCTCAGTTTCTGAGAACCAAGGTATCAATCCAGTAGGAGACTACATGCAAGTCGCCTAGTACCTACACAAACAATCAAGAACCTTGCAACCAACGCGATAAAAGGGTTGTCAATCCCTTCACGACCACTTGCAAAAGTGAGATCTGATAAAGATAATAAGATAAATATTTTTGTTATTTTTATTGTATAGATTGGAAAATAAAGATTGCAAAATAGTAAACGAGATGCGATAATAAAACAGATGCAATATAATAAGAAAGGGACCCGGGGGCCATAGGTTTCACTAGTGGCTTCTCTCATGATAGCAAATATTACAATGGGTGAACAAATTACTGCCGAGCAATTCATAGAAAAGCGCATAGTTATGAGAATATCTAGGCATGATCATGAACACAGGCATCACGTCCGTGTCAAGTAGACCGAAACGATTCTGCATCTACTACTATTACTCCACACATCGACTGCTATCCAGCATGCATCTAGAGTATTAAGTTCATAAGAACAGAGTAACACATTAGGCAAGATGACATGATGTAGAGGGATAAACTCAAGCAATATGATATAGACCCCATCTTTTTATCCTTGATGGCAACAATACAATACGTGCCTTGCTGCCCCTACTGTCACTGGGAAAGGACACCACAAGATTGAACCCAAAGCTAAGCACTTATCCCATTACAAGAAATATCAATATAGTAGGCCAAACTAAACAGATAATTCGAAGAGACTTGCAAAGATATCAAATCATGCATATAATAATTCAAAGAAGAATCAAATATTGTTCATAGATAAGCTTGATCATAAACCCATAATTCATCGGATCTCGGCAAACACACCGCAAAAAGGTATTACATCGAATAGATCTCCAAGAACATCGAGGAGAACTTTGTATTGAGAACCAAAGAGAGAGAAGAAGCCATCTAGCTCATAACTATGGACCCGAAGATCTGTGGTAAACTACTCACACATCATCGGAGAGGCTATGGTGTTGATGTAGAAGCCCTCCATGATTGAATCCCCCTCCGAAAGATCGCCGGAAAAGGCCCCCAGATGGGATCTCACGGGTACAGAAGGTTGCGGCGGTGGAAAAGTGGTTTCGTGGCTTCCCTGGATGCTTTCAGGGTATAAGAGTATATATAGGCGAAAGAAGTAGGTCGGTGGAGCTCCATGGGGACCACGAGGATGGGGGGCGCGCCTACCCCCTGGGCGCGCCCTCCTGACTCGTGGAAGCTTCGCGGACTTCCAGACTTGTACTCCAAGTCTCCTGGGTGACGTTTGTTCCAAGAAAGATCCTCGCGAAGGTTTCGTTCTGTTTGGATTACGTTTGATATTCCTTTTCTGCGAAACACTGAAATAGGCAAAAAACAGCAATTTGCACTGGGCCTTCGGTTAATAGGTTAGTCTCAAAAATAATCTAAAAGTGCATATTAAAGCCCATTAAACATCCAAAACAGATAATATAATAGCATGGAACAATCAAAAATTATAGGTACGTTGGAGACGTATCACGGAGCCTTTTGGCAAGTCCACATACTCAACCATCATATAGCCCTCTACAATTGCTAACACTCACCACATACACATGAGCAAAAAGTTTCAATTGGATGATACGTCTCCAACGTATCTATAATTTTTGATTGCTCCATGCTATATTATCTACTGTTTTGGACATTGTTGGGCTTTATTATACACTTTTATATTATTTTTGGGACTAACCTACTAACCGGAGGCCCAACCCAGAATTGTTTTTTTTGCCTATTTTAGGGTTTCGAAGAAAAGGAATATCAAACGGAGCCAACACCCTAATTCCACCGCTGTAACTTTATGTATCCACGAGATCCCATCTTAGGGCCTGTTTCGGAGCTCCGCCGGAGGGGAAATCGATCATGGAGGGCTTCTACATCAACACCATAGCCTCTCCGATGAAGTGTGAGTAGTTTACCTCAGACCTACGGGTCCATAGTTATTAGCTAGATGGCTTCTTCTCTCTTTTTGGATCTCAATACAAAGTTCTCCCCCTCTCTTGTGGAGATCTATTCGATGTAATCTTCTTTTGCGGTGTGTTTGTTGAGACCAATGAATTGTGGGTTTATGATCAAGTTTATCTATGAACAATATTTGAATCTCCTCTGAATTCTTTTATGTATGATTGGCTATCTTTGCAAGTCTCTTCGAATTATCAGTTTGGTTTGGCCTACTAGATTGATCTTTCTTGCAATGGGAGACGTGCTTAGTTTTGGGTTCAATCTTACGATGTCCTTTCCCAGTGACAGTAGGGGCAGCAAGGCACGTATTGTATTGTTGCCATCGAGGATAACAAGATGGGGTATTTATCATATTGCATGAATTTATCCCTCTACATCATGTCATCTTGCTTAAAGCGTTACTCTATTCTCTTGAACTTAATACTCTAGATGCATGCTGGATAGCGGTCGATGTGTGGAGTAATAGTAGTAGATGCAGGAAGGAGTCGGTCTACTTGTCTTGGACATGATGCCTATATACATGATCATACCTAGATATTCTCATAACTATACTCAATTCTGTCAATTGCTCAACAGTAATTCGTTCACCCACCGTAAAATACTTATGCTCTTGAGAGAATCCACTAGTGAAACCTATGGCCCCCGAGTCTATCTTCATCATATTAATCTTCCAACACTTAGTTATTTTCATTGCCTTTTATTTTACTTTGCATATTTATCATAAAAATACCAAAAAATATTATCTTATCATATCTATCAGATCTCACTCTCGTAAGTGACCGTGTAGGGATTCACAACCCCTTATCGCGTTGGTTGCGAGGATTTATTTATTTTGTGTAGGTGTGAGGGACTCGCGTGTAGCCTCCTACTGGATTGATACCTTGGTTCTAAAAAACTGAGGGAAATACTTACGCTACTTTGCTGCACCACACTTTCCTCTTCAAGGGAAAACCAACGCAACTGCTCAAGAGGTAGCATTGGACACATAGAAAGATAGGGGCTTATAGTTTCACCTCCCAACGTATTCACCTCAATGGTGATGTCAACAATAATAAGTCATGCTCACCCATATCCAGCTGGATATATGTGCCTAGATCTTTCCTCGTCACATGGTGCTTGCCAAAAGAGAAAATAAAAAGGAATACAGAGAGATACTTTGACTCTTGCATAAAAGTAAATACATAAAAGTAAAAGATAGGCCCTTCGCAGAGGGAAGCAGAGGTTGCCATGCACTTTTTGGTTGTATGCTCAATCTCTTAGTGCAAAAGAATGTCGCGTTATATTGCCCCTTATGATAGCAACCTTTATTATGCATTCTGTCACTTTTATTATTTGCCATCACAAGTGTTGGGGAACGTAGTAATAATTCAAAAAAATTCCTACGTGTCACCAAGATCAATCTAGGATATGCTAGCAACGAGAGAGAGGGAGTGCATCTTCATACCCTTGAAGATCGCTAAGCGGAAGCGTTACAAGAACGCGGTTGATGGAGTCGTACTCGCGGCGATTCAAATTGCGGAAGATCTGATCCAAGTGCCGAACAAATGGTGCCTCCACGTTCAACACATGTACAGCCCAGGGACGTCTCCTTCTTCTTGATCCAGCAAGGGGAGAGGAGAAGTTGAGGGAGAACTCCGGCATCACGATGGCGTGGTGGTGGAGCTCGTGGTTCTCCAGCAGAGCTTCGCCAAGCACTATGGAGGAGGATGAGGTGTTGGAGGGGGAAGGGCTGCGCCAGGGGCTGAGGTGCGGCTGCCCTCCCATCCCCCACTATTTATAGGGTGAAGGGGAGAGGGGGCCGCCCCCCTAGATGCATCTAGAGGGGGGTGGCGGCCAAGGGGGGAGACTTGCCCCCCCAAGCAGGTGGGAGGCGCCCCCACCTCCTAAGGTTTCCAACCCTAGGCGCCTTGGGCCCTTGGGGGCGCACCAGCCCACTAAGGGGCTAGTCCCCACCCATATTCAGCCCACTAAGCCCTCTGGGGCAGGTGTACCTACCCGGTGGACCCCCGGACACCTTTCGGTGGTCCCGGTACAATACCGATAACTCCCGAAACCTTTCGGCGACTGAAACTGGATTTCCCATATATAAATCTTCACCTCCGGACCATTCCAGAACTCCTCGTGACGTCCGATATATCATCCGTGACTCCGAACAACTTTCGGTAACCACATACAATTTCCCACTACAACTCTAGTGTCATCGAACCTTAAGTGTGTAGACCCTATGGGTTCGGGAGCCATGCAGACATGGCCGAGACATCTCTCCGGCCAATAACCAATAGAAGGATTTGGATACCCATATTGGCTCCCACATGTTCCACGATGATATCATCGGATGAACCACGATGTCGGGGATTCAATCAATCCCGTATACAATTCCCTTTCTATCGGTATGCTACTTGCCCGAGATTCGATCGTCGGTATCCCCATACCTTGTTCAATCTCGTTACCGGCAAGTATCTTTACTCATTCCATAATGCATGACCCTGTGGCTAACTCCTTAGTAACATTGAGCTCATTATGATGATGCATTACCGAGTGGTCCCAGAGATACCTCTCCGTCATACGGAGTGACAATCCCAGTATCGATGCGTGCCAACCCAACAGACACTTTCGGAGATACCTGTAGTGCACCTTTATAGTCACCCAGTTACGTTGTGACATTTGATACACGCAAAGCATTCCTACTGCATCCGGGAGTTGCACAATCTCATGGTCTAAGGAAATGATACTTGACATTAGAAAAGCTCTAGCAAATGAACTACACGATCTTGTGCTATGCTTAGGATTGGGTCTTGTCCATCACATCATTCTCCTAATGATGTGATCCCGTTATAAACGACACCCAATGTCCATGGTCAGGAAACCACAACCATCTATTGATCAATGAGCCAGGCAACTAGAGGCTCACTAGGGATATGTTGTGGTCTATGTATTCACACATGTATTACAGTTTCCGATGAATACAATTATAGAATGAACAATATACAATTATCATGAGCAAGGAAATATAATAATAACCATTTTATTATTGCCTCTAAGGCATATTTCCAACAGTCTCCCACTTGCACTAGAGTCAATAATCTAGTTACATTGTGATGAATCGAACACCCATAGAGTTCTGGTGCTGATCATGTTTTGCTCGTGAAAGAGGTTTAGTCAACGGATCTGCGACATTCAGATCCGTATGTACTTTACAAATATCTATTTCTCCATCTTGAATATATTCACAAATGGAGTTGAAGCGACGCTTGATGTGCTTGGTCTTCTTGTGAAACCTGGGCTCCTTGGCAATGCCAGTAGCTCCAGTGTTGTCATATAAGAGAGTCATCAGGCCCGACGCATTGGGAATTACTCCTAGGTCGGTGATAAACTCCTTCATCCAGACTCCTTCCTGTGCTGCTTACGAAGCAACTATGTACTCCGCTTCACATGTAGACCCCGCCACGACGCTCTGCTTGCAACTTCACCAGTTGACTGCCCCACCATTCAAAATGTACATGTATCCAGTTTGTGACTTGGAGTCATCCAAATCTATGTCAAAGCTAGCGTCAACGTAACCCTTTATGTTTGTATTAGGGATGCCCAGTCCCGAAATGCAAAAATGATTTTACTTTATGTTGTCAAATAATCAATTCCTTGGAAAGTGTTGGTATGAAGGGCACCCGTGGATACGGTTAGCCATGGAAAGTGAAAGTATGGTGGAAAAAGGAATAAACTTTATTTTCTGTTTGGGAACCGCCTATGATATATCTATGCATGGAAAGTATTGGGAACTCTAAGTCATTTTCGTTGGTGGGATGGATACACCTCCCAAAATGTTTTTATCTCTAAGTTTTTCGCTTTAAGCTCTGGCACCTCTACAAATCCCTACTTCCCTCTGCGAAGGGCCTTTCTTTTACTTTATGCAATTTTTATTTTGAGTCTCCATCTTCTCTTATAAAAGCACTAACTAGGAGGCAATATGATCGTACTTAAGTATTGTGTATAGCTAATATTCGAATGTGTTTCATTGAATGGATCAATGGTTGAGCATGACGGGCTAGGGATAACTGATTTTTAGCGTTGATATTTTGAAAGACATGGTTGCTTGTTGATATGCTTGAGTATCTAAATTATCATGTCAAAACTAGACTATTTCTTTGAATAACTAGAAGTCCAAATGTCCATGCTATAAAGAAAAGAAATATGATATGACATGTTAGGCAGCATTCCACATCAAAAATTCTGTTTTTATCACTTACCTACTCGAGGACGAGTAGGAGTTAAGCTTGGGGATGTTGATACGCTCCAACGTATCTATAATTTTTTATTGTTCCATGCTGTTATATTATCAATCTTGGATGTTTTATAATCATTTTATATCATTTTTTGGTACTAAGCTATTGACATAGTGCCAAGTGCCAGTTGCCATGTTTTTTACATAGCAGAAAATCAATATCAGACGGAGTCCAAATGCCCCGAAACTTTACGGAGACTTTTTATGGGCCAGAAGGAACACAATGGGCTCTGGCTGTGCTTAGGGGGTGCCTCGAGAGGGGCACAACCCACCAGGGCGCGCCAGGAGGCCCAGGCGCGCCCTGGTGGGTTGTGCCCACCTCGGGTGCCCCCCGGACTGCCTCTTTGCTCTATAAATACCCTAATATTTCCAGAACCCTAGGAGAGTTGACGAAATATTCATCCAGCTGCCGCAGAGTCCAGAACCACCAGATCCAATCTAGACACCATCTCGGATGGGGTTCACCACCTCCATTGGTGCCTCTCCGATGATGCGTGAGTAGTTCTTTGTAGACCTTCAGGTCCGTAGTTAGTAGCTAGATGTCTTCCTCTCTCTCTTTTGATTCTCAATACAATGGTCTCTTGGAGATCCATATGATGTAACTCTTTTGCAGTGTGTTTGTTGGGATCCGATGAACTTTGAGTTTATGATCAGATCTATCTTTTTATATCCATGAAAGTATTTGAGTTTCTTTGATCTATTTTATGCATGATTGCTTATAGCCTCGTATTTCTTCTCTGACATTTGGGTTTTGGTTGACCAACTTGATCTATTTATCTTGCAATGGGAAGATGTGCTTTGTAGTGGGTTCAATCTTACGGTGCTTGATCCCAGTGACAGAAAGAGAAACAACACGTATGTATCGTTGCTACTAAGGATAAAACGATGGAGTCTATCTCTACATAGATAGATCTTGTCTACATGATGCCATCGTTCTTATTGTATTACTTCGTTTCTCCATGAACTTAATACACTAGATGCATGTTGGATAGCGGTCGATGTGTGAAGTAATAGTAGTAGATGCAGGCAGGAGTTGGTCTACTAATCTTGGACGTGATGCCTATATAATGATCATTGCCTGGATATCGTCATGAGTATTTGAAGTTCTATCAATTGCCCAACAGTAATTTGTTCACCCACCGTTTGCTATTTTTCTCGAGAGAAGCCACTAGTGAAACCTACGGCTCTCGGGTCTTCTTCCTCATATATTTGCCTTTGCGATCTATTTTTCCTTACTTTTATTTTCAGATCTATTAAACAAAAACCCAAAAATACTTTGCTGTAATTTATTCTTATTTATTTATTTGGCGTTCGATCTATCAATCTACTACAAATTTACCTCACGTCTGTTTGCCTATCTTGAGGCGCGGTACTCCGGAAGGGATTGACAACCCCTTTAACACGTCGGGTTACGAGAAGTTGTTATTTGTGTGCAGGTGTTGTTTACGTTGTGTTGCTTGGTTCTCCTACTGGTTCGATAACCTTGGTTTCATATCTGAGGGGAATACCTACCGCCGTTGTGCTGCATCATCCCTTCCTCTTTGGGGAAATACCGACGTAGCTTCAAGCGACATCAAGGAACTCCGAAGTTATTACGTTGGATTATATCCAAACGTCGAAAAACTTGACAGATCCCTTCATAAAGGGTCTATCACGTAATGTAATAGATAATGCATCGATGAGATGGGTTTGAGACCCACCGCATGAGTTGTCCATAGTGGTAACCCACTCTATGTGATCGGAGATCCCGTGAAGTAGAAGTGGGAGATAAACTGTTGGCCAGCTGGAAGGAGAGTATCCCTATATTAATTATCCCACTCCGTGAAGATGCAATACTCTCCTGAACTGCATGGCAGGTTGATATTTATCTTAATGTGTTCCGACTGGCTTATTTGAGTAAGCAGAGATGTTGTCCTGCAGAGTATTTCCTGAGGAACACACATATATGAATTTGACAGTTAACGTCACAGTCTATGAGAATTGGGTGTTATCTAATAAATTTATGAAAGACCCTGGAGTATGACGTATACACTCCACCTACGGGGAAGCCTTGCGGCATCCCAGTATCGGTCAAGAATTTGTGTGAAACTAGTCTCGCGAAAAACTTGTAGTTTAAGGCATAGTTCACTATTCAAGTTGTGATCTAGTGTAGCATAAATCTCTGAGTGGAAGTTCAACTTTATAGTATCCACTGAGCACTGGCATACAAACAATGTTTTGGAACTAAATGATGAGATGTGCCAATGAGACTTTGTGAGGGATTGTTGGAATTTTGCTAAGTAGGCCTTTGGCCCAAAGCCCAACTAAAATTCTGAAATTCTCTTGACTCATTCATGCACACGTGTGAGTGGAGTGAGTGAGACTTGCATCTCTTTACAAGGTGAGCTCTTCTACCACTTACAAGGTGAGCTCTTCTACCACTTGTATGAGCATGAGAAGAGGAGACCTACACGCGCGTTCCTCCTCCTCGCTCGCCTCGCCACACCACGCCACGCCTCGTCACGACGCGCCGCACCGTGGGTTGCGGGGTTTACTCCCATGACCTACCCGGCCCGCACTATATAGTCAGGCAGACGTTTACCCTAGCTGCCGCCACTTCGCATGGTTTCGCACCATCGTTCCAGATCATTGCGCCGTCACGCAAGTCTTCTCCATCCCTCCTTTCGGCGTGCACCACGAGAAGGAACAACAGGCCTCCGGAACCCCGCCTCTCGTGATCCTGGAGAGGGACGATCAGGTTTTTGGGGAGTGCACTCGCGCGACTGCTGGCAGCGACGACTTCACCAACGACGACTTCTTCCCCGACCTCGGCAATCTCATCCTCGACGACATGGGCGATAACGTCAACGCCGGCGGTGCTGCTCCCGCTGCACCGTATGTGATTCTATCCTTCTTGTTCGAGATCGTGGTAGAATTTATATTTCTAGTATGTGCCCTAAATGTGATTTGTTCATCTACTATGCTACTTCGCATGATTAGTTTAATCTCTGCTATTGATGTCATGATTTATTTTCTGCTTATTCGGATTAAATCTCGTAGTAATTTACTCATATTTTCAACAATATAAGAGAAGATAAACATCATTTTTATTTCTCAGTATTCCAACCCGTATTCATCCTTTGTGGCGTTACTAATTGTATTGTACGTGCTTTTACTTTTTTGTGCATGGATAGGTTAGTGGCGGATCCACCATTAGAGCGAGCAGTGGCGGCTGCCCCATGTCTCCGGCAACAGAGCATGCTACCTCCCTTGCATGTCGACCAGCGGGCGCAGCATCATCGAGCTCCATTGTTCGACGTCGCCCCGGCAAATTTTGATCTCTGGGCCCGTCATGGGTTGGGTGACAACAGGGAGATTGATGTTTGTTTAGTGAACGAATACAAAGTGAAATCACCATTGTTAGTGCTTTCGTGCTAGTACTTTCATGCTACTAGTACTGATGCAATCTCGTTAAATTGAAAAAAAATGTGAACAAATAGTGACAAAAGGACTGCAATTAATAGCGTTTAATTTAATATATGATAAAACAAAAGCAAGACATCAAGAATCATAGAAATTTTTATGCCCTGGTGATGTGCTCATCCTCCATCACCCCTTTCTGAAAAGGAACAAACCAGTGCTAGAATAAGAACTAATTAAAGCTGGAGGTTCTGCTAAAAGCCGGGAAGTGCCAATATATAAGCGGTCGATCCTTGTGTAGGAGAACAATAAAAAGGTGGTTAGGCAACTGGTTCAAGTTGCAACAAATCTAGAGCTTGGCTCCTTTGAGTGCTTATGTGGCTAATCGGGTGGCCGAGCAAAAGCAGGCGCATGGTGGCTGGCATGGTCCCCTGATATTGTAAGAGATCTCATATTATAACGAGCAGCACCGCCGGCCTCATGGGCTCGAGCTCTCCATATTCTATGTGATTTCCCCCCTTCTCGGAGCCATTGGTGTTCTGGTTACTACTACTGGTAAGCAAACCGTTTAGAATATGAGTGATTTGGCTTGTAGAACTCAGTCGGCTCCTTGTCTTGTTGCGGTTACATGCATTGTGCATGACTCTAAACAACGCGTGCATGGTAGCATTGGCAACTGGAAATTTGGAATGCTTGCATTGCTTGATCTTTTACCAATGCTGTTGAATTAGCGTGCAAATTGCAGGTTAAAAACTTGTTGTAATATGTAGTGGGGGTTTAGTCAAACGTGTTGTATCAACCATGTCATATAGAAAGGGATTTCATCAAGGTCAAACACTCGATGGAGGGTATCTCTCTGAAATTTAACTTCAACATGTATAAATCCACAACGTGGTGAGTTGCAGGGACTATGGAGACAAACCTCCTTGGAAACGGGGTGATTTTTTGCCTTTGTCGAAGTCAAGGACTAGCCATGCAAATAGAAAGAACGCCAAGGTTGCATACACACGTGCATTTTTTCGATGGACTTGTGAGCAAAATGCACCATTATAGCAGAATACAGTGCCTGTACATTATACAGAAGACATGTCCTTGTCTTTTATTTTATTTATTTATTTATTTTGAGGGGGAGGACATATCCCTGTCGATTGGTCATTTTCACACCAAATACATTGCGCCAATTTTTCTTCTTCCACAAAAAATACATAATGAAGTCGAGCACATTAAAGAGACCGGCCCCGGTACCGACATACAAACACCAACCAGGTTGCAGTTTTTCTTAGATTTTAAGGAGCAACTAGCGAAGCAGCGCTGCTTCGGAAGCCTCCCAAAGAGTCACTTAGGGGTGGCTGAGAGCGCGCCACTTGGCACGCTCCCTTCATTTCTCTTTCGCACGCGTTATCGACTTTTTAGATAGTTTTTTTTTGAGGTTTTTTCGGCTTTTAGGTTTTTCATTTTTCCCCGTTCTTTCCTAACTTTGAAAAAAAAAAGTCAAAAGGAATTGCGAGGAAAACACGTATTTTTGCTTCCGCGGGAGGCATGGTCGTGCCTCTCGGAAACGAAGAAAACGTGTTTTTTTTACTTTTGCCAGAGGCACCGAGTTGCTTCCGCAAGAAGCACGACTGTGTCTTTTGGAAACGAAAAAAAAATGTATTTTTTCTTCCGCGAGAGGCATGATTTTGCTTCCGTGAGAGGCATGGTCATTCCTCTCGTAAACGGGAAAAACATTTTTTTTTCTTTCTTTCATGAGAGGCACGGGTTTGCTTTCGTGAGAGGCATGATCGTGCCTCTCAGAAACTGTTCTCTTCTTCTTTTCCTTTCGTGAGAGGCACGGGTTTACTTCTCGTGGAGGTACAGATTTGCTTCCGATACAGGCACTATCATGCCTCGTTTAGAAAGGAAAAAGCATGCTCTCGATTAGGATTATTCGTCCTGTTTCTTTCATGCAAAAATAGTTCCTCAAAAGCTATCACCATGGGATTAGTTTTAAAGATCTCGACTCGAGGAATCTGACGGAAAAAATGGTTTGAGATTTGGACGCACAATTTAAGAGATAAAATATTTTGAATAAACGGATTTCCGAGAAAGGGAAAACTCTCAGGTTACGACAAGTGGCACACCGTGAGAGTGACCTTTGCATGCTCCTTAAGAGCAAGTATAATAAGATGACATAGACGGGATATAAGACTTACAATAATAAATTTGTGCTTAGTTGGAAGAGAGAGAAGAGAAGAGAGAAGACAAACGGGCTACAACTAACAACCGGTTATAGCACGTGCTTCTAGAGATTTTATGAGTGTGAAATGGGTCATGTATCAAAGAAATAGTATTTATTTACATCTAACTATTATATTTGTCGGCTATAAACTTAACAATAGGACATAGCAACCCTTATATAGCCAGCAGTCGGTTGTACTATTAACGATGCTTTAATTAGTTTTTTTTGAGAAACACGATGCTTTAATTAGTGATTTCGCATCACCTTGCACGCGTTCGTTTGGGCCGGTTACAGTTTTCATGGGCGTCTCCTTCGTTGGGCACTTGGGCCACTTGATTTTTACAGTCGCCGTTTACCTGGACGAAACGAGTTGGGACAGCGGGCCGGCATGGGCTGCGACGTTGTGGTGGGTTTGCAGCAACTAGCGTGTCATGCTAGGCGAGATCGAGAGTGGCAGCTATGTCTTGATAAATGATGATCTCTTAAAACAGGTTTTCGCCCGTTTTATAAAGAAAGTGAAATGTTTACAATCAGCAAGCCGATCAAAACTTCGGCCGGCCGTCTCGCTGCTATGCGTGTTGGAGTTGCGCACACATGCCAGGTCATGCTGGCCAAGCTGCATCGCTTTTTTTTTCTTTCCTTATCTCTTATCTTGCAACCTCATCCACTTGTTCCTTTATCTGACTTGCGTCTCTGATTTCTCCACCGAGCTCGCCTCCTCTTCTTTCTTCAGACCTCCCCGTCTCCTCCGCGTCGGCGCACCTACAACAGTACAGCTCATCACCATGGCAGCGCTGCTACATCACCACACCCCCATCTAGTGCTAGTATGCGGGAAACCAACAATGTGCGGCGTTGAACTCCTCCAGTGGGATTTTTTGCTTCAGTCGGCGATGATGGTGGTTGGCGGCAATGGCGGTGGCGGAGAATAATAAGTTGCAATTTTTTTGATTTGTTTTTGCTGGAATTATGTTTGATTTTTGCTGGAACCTAATTGCATTTTTG
Source organism: Triticum urartu (assembly GCF_003073215.2). Taxonomy (NCBI): domain Eukaryota; kingdom Viridiplantae; phylum Streptophyta; class Magnoliopsida; order Poales; family Poaceae; genus Triticum; species Triticum urartu. The sequence goes on from NC_053027.1 coordinate 456,839,662, forward strand.
CCGCAACAGGGAGATGATAGTGCTCGGCGGCGACGGCATGGCCGCTATGAATTGTTTTTGCTGGAATCAATCTTTGCTCTTGCTACATGGGAGAAGACTATGTGATGGGAATCAGCTGTATCCAGTGAAATTTTTTGCTACATCCGTCATCAATTTTTCTTGGAACCAACACGAGCGTCGGCTATGACCGTCGCGCGGCGGAGCTACAACTAGGAGAAATGCTACAACCGGTGCTTCAATTTGCTATTGTTGGCGTTTTTTTGTTGGAATCAGTCGAAAGTAGGCGCGGAGGAGCTGCATCCAACGACATAATTTGCTATATCCCACATCAATTTTTGCTGGAGCAGGTTGCGGCACAATACATCAATGGCCTGAGATACAGGAACTGTTTGTACCGATGCTACAACCATGCTTTTTTTTGCTAGAGCCGGCTGCGGTGTGCTACAACTATGGTTGCGCGGGTAGCGCGTGGTACTGGAAGTGGGGACAGCCAGTTGCTGGCAACGATGATGGCCGGAGTTGGGTATGCTGCAGTGACAGCCGGGCGGGGGGGGGGGGGGGGGGGGCGTGCTGCGCGAGGTATTTTTTTCTGCAAGAGGCACAACCGCCGTGCTGATCTGGCGGCAAGTTCGGTAACATGCACCGGATGAGCTAAACATCCCCACACTACAACCTGGCATATCTAAGCTCCACGTCAACACCCTCAAAAGGGAAAATGACGTATAGCATCGGCGCCGCCGAGTCCACCGGACAAAGGTCTTCATCTGGAGCCCTGGCACGACGAGAAAAACCATAACGACTTCTTTAGAAAGAGCACAGCACCCACGGATGTCGCCAGCGTTGGCGCCAACGTACAGAGCTTTCGCTCAGCCACTCAACCTTGTCACTATGAGGCCGCTAGGAGGAGCACGACGATGTCAGCTCCCCATATCCGGATCAGGACGCCACCCTCCGGGAGAGAGAGAGAGAGAGAGAGAGAGAGAGAGAGAGAGCACATCTGGGCTACCCGTCGCACCATCTTCCGTTGCCCCCACAACCCGGGAGGTGAGCCACCATCAGCGCAATGCTGCCCGACAACGAGCGAGCAAGCATGTGAACCGCCATCCGAGGCCGCCGCCCCGGCATCCCTGTCGCCAGATACAGTTGGTCGCGCACCTCACGCCGCACACAACCACGATAGGAAGAGCAACACCAGTCTGTCAACTCCTAGCCCCGCATCAGTCCCTGAGTCTGGGTAGGCGCCTCCACCGTAGGAGGCACCCACACCTGCGTCCCACGCCAATACCTAATGGACTGGGAGGACACAACTCTGAGACTGCCGACGGCCGTCGGCGAGCCTACCCCATGCCCATGGCCAGGCAAGCTCACACGACCCCATGTCCGTGGTCACTAGCGCCGATCAATACTAGTAACACGACCACCACCATTGAGTACCATACCCGCGAAGGGAGCCTGCACATCCCCGCGAGCACATCCCTGGCCACACCCAACCTCTCCTACCCGAAGCAAGAGCTCCGATCCGCGCTGGGCCCCGACTAGACCTGCCTGAGCACAAACTCTAGATCTAGTACATTCCCGAAACACGTGCGGCTGGCACCATCGGCGCTTGCCCAGCCCCACACACCGTCGAAACAGATCCAGGAGAAGAGGGCCGACACCGCCGCCCCGCGCCGCCTGAAGAGACCTGGCCGCCGCGCTACATGCAGCCCCTCCATGTGCGCTCTGCCGCCTTGCCCAGGTGTCGCCCAGGATGAGCTCGGACGCGGGGCAGAGCACCACCACCGCCCACGTCATCTGCCACCGGAAGGGGAGCAGAGTCCACCGGCTAGCACCGCCGCGGCCCGCGCCGCCTGCCAGCCAGATCGGTCGCCGCGTCGAGGCGCGCACCTCCGCCTGCAGCCGTCCATGCCACGACACGCCCGCCAGGAGGCTGCACGCCGCCACACCGCGGCACCCCGCGCCCGCACACAATGGGCAAGCCCACGCGGCCCCAACGCGCCGGAGGAAAGGAGCCCTTGCAGCGGCGAGGGAGGGGGAGCCTACGACGGGATCTGGAAGCCCTCCCGGACCACCTCGCGGGTGGCGGCGCGGGAGAGCGTAGGGTTTTGGTGAAAAAACACGATGAACACAAAGCAAACTATTCTTTCGCCTCGGTGAATTGTGATGGTTAATCCAATCTAAGCTAAGAGCATCTCCAACTCTAACCTGTATATCTGTAGCGTAAATGTTCATTTTTACGTCCGAACACTAATACAGAAGCATGCAATCCAACGCTAGCCGCAACCGCTGGCCTTTATTTTCTCAATCGAACACTTGGTGCGCGGCGGGGCGACCCGGGCAGGGCACGAGCCGGCGCTGCCCGGCCAGCTCAAGAAGCGGCGGGCGCGACCAACACATGAGTCGGGCGCGGGCGCCGTTGACTCCGGCAGCGGTCAGCTCGTGGGCCAGATGTCAGGCGGGGGCAGAGCTTGACAGCGTGACGACGGCGAGGTGATGCTCCCTATTCCCTAAGGAGACCGATCTTCACGGCGCCACCGAGGAGAAGGCCGCGCAGCTGGGGCAGCCACGGGCGCGGAGCTTGATAACGTGACGACGTACGGCGAGGTGTAGCCGCCGCACACGCTTTTCGTTGGCATCACCGGTGCGTAGCTCGCCTACCGGGGCGTGTCTGCGCCGTCGCCGGCCGGACCTTCTCGCACCACTCGTACTCCGGGAAGTGGCGCGCGGTCAGGCGCGATGCGATCAAACATGTGCGAGCGTGTGCCGACTGCCGAGTCCTCACGTGTGCCCCCCGAACAACCAGCAACCTGCCTCTGCATGCTACTTTTGAAAACAATTCGGCGTGCTTAGATGTCGTAACGTGTCAAGAATCTGGCGCCCGGTGGACCTCCCGATACTAGCAAGTGTGCTCTTTGTTTACGGGCCTCCGAGGCTGCCTAGAACGATTCTCTCGCCCTCGGAGCGTGCAATGTGCCCACATGCATGGTTGCAACTTGCGAGCATCAACCATACCAAAATGTAATCGCCCAGCCAACAATTTCGTTGTTCTTTATCGAAAAAATAATTTCGTTGTTTTGCTAAGAGTAGTATATTGCGTGGTGCTTTTGGTTGCGAGTGAAGTTTGGACCTTTGGCCGGTTTGTTAACTCCAAAGTCCACTTTGATAAGTGCTCCGATGGCGCTTTTAGGTGCGAGCAAAGTGTAGTCGTGCAATGTTGCGGATTCCGATGGTGGTGTGCCCTCCGTACTAATCACACGGGCTTTGCCCCGGTCTTGCTTCTAACCCGTCCAGTCCAATCAAAGGGTACTTTTCAGCTAAATCGCAGTGATGGATTGTTGCTGAGAAATTATGTGCTATTCTCACTCGTCTGTATCCTGATACGAAGTATTTTCAAGTGAACTCGTGGAACGCCTGAAGTGACATGTATGTATTCTTTTGCAGAAAATCGACATATATGTGTATATATATGCCAGCCAGGCTGCTAGCTTAACAACACTGCAATGATTCGCAAAAAAATAAATTAAAATAAAATAATAACACTGCAGTGGACATGAATCATACGGTTATATACAGTGTAGAATAATGCGAATAATACGGCTAGATGATACGGCCCTCCTGTGCGTATACAACGACCATGAGCTTCGGCATGTTCGTTGAGTGAAAAAAAAAAACACTAAATCCAGTCTGGACATGAAGGTGACACATGAGAGGGAATAATGGTTGGATTTCTTCAACTCTGGTGGTACAGTTACTCGTTGCAAACCTGTCTCCCTGTAAATTCGTCATGCATGTGACACGGAACTAGTAAGTGAATTAAAAAAATAATAGTATTTCAACATCAGACCGGACACAATCGCCATGGATGGGAGCCTCGGTGATCTTATTTCTTCCATGCCAAAATTTTGGACTACATGGGGATCGCACACAAGGAAGAAAGCATGTTAATCACACATATAATGAGCGTTTCCAGACGAGACGATCTTCTTTTGCCTCCAAGAACTGTATTCCAATATGGAATATAACCAGCTCCCTCAAGCTGCTCATATCACGTCGGTCCGCATACATCCACAATCCTGAAGCCTATATGGACGGAGGAGTGTCGAGCACAGTAGGCCATTTGATCCATGGACGCTTCTACCGAGCCCAGACGGGCACTCTGTGCGGGCTCTGCCGCTGCGACTGCTGCTCCGTCGTCGTCGCGGCCGCGGACTTCTTGGATCTCTTCTCCGCCGCCTCGTCGGTGTCGATCTGCTGCTGCCGGCACTCCTCGCTGCAGAACGGGGTGTCGCCTCTGCGCCAGCAAAGAATCACGTTTACACATGCCACCATCGCAGTCAAACCCCAGCGCATGACGGCGTAAGATGTTTACCTGTACATGAAGATGTCCTTGTTTCCAGCGATTGTCCGCCCGCACCGGAAGCAGGCGTCGAGGTAGTGGTGGCCGAGCTCGCCGGCGTCGTCACGGGACCCGCGCCGGGGCCTCGGCGACGGCGAGCTCCGGTTGCGGGGGGAGGAGTGCACGACGGGGAGGAACCCTCTGTGGACAATTTCAGAGGTCTCCAGGGAGCTGGGGAAGTAGTAGAAGTCCTCCATTTCCAGGCTCGGTTGGTGTCCGTCTAGCTCCCTCCTTGTTGCTCGGTTGGTTGGGAGGAAGGAGGAAGGAGGTGGTGGAGTTTGGCGGGGAGAGGAGCGCGGGTTATAAAGGGCCGCATGGCAGGGGAAGTGTGTGCTTTTCGTTTTGGACCCTGGGTTTCGTGCGGGATCCCGGCGTGATCCTGACATCCTGTACGGCTGCATAGTTGGAGTAGTTCTTTTTTTCTTTCTTTCTTTCTTTGCGTATATCAAACACCTAGATGCACGTACGCCTATCCTGTGGCGGAGACACTACATTACTTGCCATGCACATGCACATAATTTAGTGTGTTTAAACTGAAAAACATAAAAGCATGAAATCATCCGGACATCTTCAACACCGACACACAAACCTCTGGCACGCGTCCGGACCGTGCTGTCCTGACAGCGGAAGCCATCCAAGGCGGGCTAGTATCGGTCCGTGGAGCGGTCCGAACGTGATTTCTCCCGCAAGCGGAGACAAACATGGAGGCTTTACGGAAGTCCAGACCGGTCCCACGCCCGTTTTCTGACCGCAGACCCACCAAAAACCCCTCTCCTCTCCCACGCATTTTCTATCGGCGTTGTTCCAGAGTGTCAGCGCCCGCATTCATGCCCGGCCAGGCGAACACGACTGCTCACTGGCATCGTCATTGAAGCGGCACGCCGGCCGAGAGAGCGTCTACACCGCTTCCTGGTGCGCGCGACTGCCACGCGTTCAAACGACACGAGGCCGTAGTTCATCTGTCTGCCGCCCACATTGATGGCATTCAGTTGCCGAGGCGTCTCCTCCGGCGCCACCCGCCTGCCCCTCTGCCGCCCACCATTGCTATAAAAGCCGGTGCCCCGGTCATAGCTGCAGTCATCCACCTTTGATCCCTCTCCGCACCACTCCCACCATGGATACCTCCCCTGCCAAAGCTCTTTGGGACGGGATGATGTCAGAACAGAAGAAGGATATGGCCGCCATTACTGCAGGCTGGCTGGTAGGCAGACAATGAAGGACGACGACGTCCCAATGGAGGACACTTCGACGATGAAACGACGCCACTATCCTCCTCCTCTGAGCCACCTTCCTCCTCCTCTGTGCTCCCGTCGCCGGTGCATTGCACCATAACCATCGGCGAGGCCCGTGTCCATTACATGGACATGGTGTGGGAGGAGCAGGAGGAGCAGTTTCGGGAAGCGCAGGCCGATGCCTCCCACAACCACCACCTCCTCCAGGAGCATCTCACCGCCGGCAGAGCGGTCGCGCCAGACGCGAATATGGCGGAGCAGGAGGCACTGCTCGAATCCTACTGCTCTGCCTAGCCCGCTGGGGGTACCGGCAGCAGGTGGCGGACGTGGCGGCCGCTGGCAGTGCGAAGATGAGGCAGGCGAGGTGGTGTTTGCCGAGACCGACGGCAAGGAGGAGGAAATCGCCGAGTCCGTGCCCCGCCACGACGACCATGAAGCTCGCACATCACCGACAGTTAGGAAGAGTAGTGCACGGAAGGTCACCGCTCAAGATGGCAACGGGGACGAAACCCACCGGGTTTTGCTTGTCCAAACCCATCCCCACGAGAAAATCGCAAACCCGTCCCCGTCCCCATCAACGTGCGCGGGGTTAAATTCTTGCCCATCCCCTAAACCCATCGGGTTTTAGAAACCCACGGGAACCCATCCCCACGAGCAGTCAGCAACATTTGGAAGAAAAACAGGAGCATATTACAGCAGCAGGCGACGGCTGGGGGACCTAGGTTTAGGATTAGGTGTCGTGTTGTGCGGGAGAGAGAGAGTCCTAAAGAGCGAGCAACACTGCAGAGACCGAGCGAGGGGTTGGTCTGTACTCCAGGGCCTCGACACTGTGGGGCTCGGCTGCTCAGGCACTGTGGCTTTGGGCCACTTGAGTCAAGATGGATCGGTACGTGCTAAATAATGTATTTTGACGGGTTTTGTCGGGTTTCGGGTTCGGGTAGTACTCAAATGGGTTTAAACCCGCGAAACATGCCGGGTTTTATAATGTACCCACGAGCAGCCCCGCGGGGATAGAAAGTCGCTCATCCCCGTCCCCTAATAGGGTAAAAACCCGCGGGGATGCGGGTTTCGGGGCCTCGTTGCCATCTTGAGTCACCGCTGCTCTGGTCCGAGGAAGGGCACCGCTCCTCCCCTCCCATTTACGCCAAGTTTGGTGGGCTGAACATCATCGGCCGATTAGCCGCTTGGCGTCGACATGGAGGCGGACAACTTCGCTTCCCGTGGCTCCGGAGGCAGAGGTTACAGAGTCAGAGCTGGAAAGCGCCGAGGCGGAGATGAAAAATGCGAAGCTTCAGTTCTCTTGGTTCACGGTGGGGCACGGGGAACGGGCGCCAACGATCATTTAGACATAGCCGGACGAGCTCCGCTTAGTTGATGTAAATGTAATGAAATCCATCATGTTTAGATGAAATTCGTCATGTTTAAATGAAATCTGTCATGTTTATATGAAATCCGGCCGTGTTTATATGAAATCCGGTCGTGTTTGATCGAATTTTGTCTGGTACCTATCCACGGAAGGATGTTGGGGAAATTTCCGGGTTGCCGTTAAAGATGCCCTAATACCACAATACATTATGTACAATATGTTATAGTATAAGTGAACTTTGCGTAAAAAATATTATACGCACTAACATTCTTTTTTGAGGAACTGGCAGATCATCTGCCTATATATTGAGCAGGAGTAAAACAAATACAAAGGTCCTTACATGGGAAGAGAAATAAAGAACTAGTCTAGCCTAATCAGGTTCAGGTTCAGGAGAATTCTGCGTGTCACTAGTCCAATGAAAGGAGAGCATTGGCTGGAGGATGTCTTGCTTGATCAGGTTAAGCAGCTAAATCATCATTTGGAGTATGAGGCATTGTGGTTTGATTTTCTTTTAACGTTCAAAGAACCATCTCGATCTTAATTTTCGCCAACAGCACCCGGGCAAGATGGAGATGGTGCGAAAGGCCGACCATTGCGCTTCATTGCAAAATCTACCAAGAAACTAGCATGAACACCAAATAGATCACTAATGCCTCACATTTGTGATGATGGCTAACTGCCAATGTTTCCACAACATTGTGGGTTCCTCACATGGTAGGAGTTCAAGACCCGAACCCGTTCCTCCATATTCCCAAGATGTGCATCGAGTTAAGGCAACTAAAGGGTAGGTGAGCCTCCTAATCATGAACTTGCTTGCATATGGGCATAAACCACATTTTGGACACCTTGGCTATCAACCCCTATACCCCTCTTAGGGATGAGGAGCCAAGCAAAATTACTTTTAACAGGACCCAAGCCTTTAGCATGGTGTGGTACAATGTGGTATCCATGTTACCGAGGAATTGAGTGAAATATGTTGAATCTGCTAATAGTCCCATAGTGCCATGGCCCTTGAGCAGATGGATCCACTAGTGTCATGGGCCAACTAAAGCTGATTAACCCATGATTAACCCGCTACATAAGTCGAGTTTTCATTTGATGTGCTCGACCGTTAATCCACTGTACATTCCGATGTTGGTGACTTAGGCTGTGTCCTACATATAACGCACCATTTCTTCTCAAACATCTTAAAAATAAGGGACATGATATTTCTATGTTCAGCTTGGAGTTATGCAGCCCGGTTGCTGTTATCTTGGTTTATTCTCGTTAGAGCATGTATATTGGTTGATAAAATTGTATTTTTATCTATATTCCATGTCATTTTTAGAGAATACAGAACATGTTATATAATGGATTAACTTTTAGTATATTATCTCTAGCAATCAATGTTTACATGCTCATAAAATTATGGGGTGATTTAAATTGAACTAAGAATGTGTAGCTAAGAGAGGACATCTTGTACAACTAAGAAAATGTCAATATTTCTTAATTATGATATTATCTCTTATATAAGAGATGATAAATATCATTTTATTTCATTTCTGAGTATTCCAACCCAAATCCATCCTATGTGGCGTTACTAATTGTATTGTATGTGCTATTTGCTTTTTTGTGCGTGAGTAGGTCAGTGGCGAATTCACCATTAGGGCAAGCAGGGGCCTCCCTTGCACATTGACCAGCGGGCGCGGCATCATCAAGCTCCATTGTTATCCGTCACCCCGGCAAATTTTGATCTCTGGGCCCGCCATGGGCTGGGTGACAATAGGGATACTGTTTGAGTGTTTGTTTAGTGGACGAATACAAAGTGAGCTCAGCATTGTTAGTGCTTTCGTGCTAGTACTTTCATGCTAGTACTGATGCTATCTCGTTAAATGAAAAAAATGTGAACGAATAATGAGAAAAGGACTGAAATTAATAGCGCGTAACTTAATATGATAAAACAAAAAATAAGACATCAAGAATCATAGAAATTTTATGCCTTGGTGATGTGTTCATCCTCCATCACCCCTTTCTGAAAAGGGACAAACCAATGATGGAACAAGAACTAAATAAAGCTGGAGGTTCTACTAAAAGCCGGGAAGTGCCAATATATAAGAGGCCGATCCTTGTATGAGAACAATAAAAATTAAGGTGGTTAGGCAACTGGTTCAAGTTGCAACAAATCTAGAGCTTGGCTCCTTTGAGTGCTTATGTGGCTAATCGGGTGGCCGAGCAAAAGCAGGCGCATATATGGTGGCATGGTCCGCCGATACTATAAGAGATCTCATATTATAACGAGCAGCACAGCCGGCCTCATGGGCTCGAGCTCTTCATATTCTATGCGATTCCCCCCTTCTCGGAGCCATTGGTGTTTTGATTACTATTGCTGGCAGCAAACCGTTGAAGTACGTTTAGTATATGAGCATTTTGGCTTCTGGAACTCAGTCGGCTCCTTGTCCTGTTGCAGTTAGGTACATTGCGCATGCCTCCAAACAACGCGTACGTGGTAGCATTGGCAATTGGCACGCTTGCATTGCTTGATCTTTTACCAATGCTGTTGAATTAGTGTTCAAATTGCAGGTTTAAAACTTGCTGTAATATGTCAGTGGGGGTTTAGTCAAACGTGTTGTGTCAACCATATCATATAGAAAGGATTTCATCAAGGTCAAACACTCGGGGGGTAGCTCTCTGAAATTTACTTCTAGTACATGTATAGATCCACAACTTGGTGAATTACAGGGGACCATATGACTGACCTCCTTGGAAACGGGGTGATTTTTTGCCTTTGCCGTACGCATGCAAGGATTAGCCATGCAAATAGTAAGAACGCCAAGGTTGCATACACAAGTACATTTTTTTTATGGACTTGTGAGCAAAATGCACCATTATTGTATCACTGTTCACTAGTACCCCTATATAATCTAATGAATACAGTGCTTGTACATTATACAAAGGACATGTCCTTGTCTTTTATTTTATTTATTTGTTTCGAGGGGGAGGACATGTCCCTGTCGATTGGTCATTTTCATGGCACCAAATACTGAAATACATTGCGGTGCCTTCTCAAACTTAATAATGCTCACTCACTATACAAATACTACTCCTACATAATGAGGTTTTTTTTGCGTGTATCCTACATAATGAGGTTGAGCACATTATTCAGAGAGAAACCGGGCCGCGGTACCGGCATACAAACACACACCAGCTTGCAGCTTTTCGTAGATTTTGGGCGCGTTTGGATTCCCTCCGCTCCGTGGCTCCGCGCCGAAGCAGAGTGGCAATCCAGTTTTAATTTGCGGAGCTGGTAAAACGCTGCTCCGCGCGCTCCGCTCCGCGGAGAGCTGCAGAACAGGCGCTTCATTTCATCAGCTTGCACGCGCTTGTTCGGCCGGCTACAGTGTTCATCTACGTCTCCGTCATTGGGCCACTTGATTTTTACAGTTGCCGTTTACCTGGACGAAACGAGTTGGGACAGCCGGCCGGCATGGGCTGCGACGTTGTGGTGGGACTTGGTTAGATTGGCTACAGATTGCAGCAGGTAGCGTGTCATGCTAGCCGAGACCGAGAGCAGCAGCTGTGTCTTTGTGAATGGTGATGGCCAATCCAATCCAATCTAAGCTAAGGCCGAATATATGTATCATCAATGAACACACAGCCTATAACCTAGACGCGCGAGCAAAACATGTGCTCCATGTCTTGCCACGATGCAAGATAACGGGACAATCCCTACATAGTTCGGCCCTAGACATCTGGAGCGCGCGTACAGCCCCTGTTTTCCTCTTCCCTCCTAGGATGGTCCGGTTACTTTTGTTAGGGTACGTACGTACGTAGCCGTTTTGCTCCATAACCAACCATATCCTCTCGAAGCCTCGAACTAGCTAGCTGCACCTCCGTGGCAAGGTTATCAATTCCATGTCATCACTTTGATCTCTGCAACGATCGTGCTGGAACCATGCATGAACCTTCCGTCCGTCCTCGACCTCGAGCAAGCCCGCAGCCGTGTAACGATCGAGGTCACTTCAGCAAGTCTCGAACTGTCTTTTCCCAAGTGCGGAGTTGGAGACAGCCACATCACATGGTTAGGCTCGTTCCGTCGTCACCCGATGCGTTGTCTTCTCCCTTTTCGCGTCTAATCTTCTCTAAGTTAAAAGCACGTACGAAGTGTACCCCTCTCTTTCATTCTCTTCGCCTTTCCCTTGTCGGGAACCCGGCGGTGCGTTGCCAGGTAGTAGTAGTAGTACCGCCGTGCGATTCGCATACGGAGACCCATCAGGTCGACGCTTCGGGCGCGCTTGATTGCGTGGGTTACGGTTAGGTGCTCGCCGGCATTGGATTGACAGCGAGCCTGTACGAATCTGCAACCTTGATGCACAAACCGACGAGGGAGTGCGGCCGCGCGCGTGCTGCTAACGTCTGCGTGTCTCCAGATGAGCGGGTTACCGACTGCGCGAGGACGACACGAACAGGCAGCGTACCTAGAAGCCTTTAATATGCGCAGGGACACGCTCACGCATGCCTTTATCAGAGTTTCCGGCGCTCTTGTGTTCCGCCAACCACAGCGCGACAGCTTACCGCTTTTCAGAGAACCAAACGTTTCGTCAAATCTGTAAATCATCTAGCGACGGATATAATCACTGAAGCGAGCCCAAGACGCACCGTCTTCATAGCCTCTCTCACATTGGAGTCAAACAAATCTTATTATAGTAGACAGTTCAAAAATTGTCGTGCTAAACCTCGAAAGGATCTGGTACGGAGTGTGGGTAGTTGGCGTCGAGCGGTGGCAGTGTGCTGGCGTTGGACGCGATAGCACAGAGGCAGGGGCTGGTGGCAGATGCGCTGGTACGAAGCGCCGACGCAGTGGGCTTCGCGTTGTAGCCACCACGACGGCGGCACTGGATCTAGTTGATCCGTCGTCACGGCGGTTGCCCCGCCGGTAGGGTTGCTTCGTCGCCATGGAAGGCTGTCTACCTCGGATGGTGGGGCACGAGGCTAGGAGGGCCGGCGTGTCACCTCGCCTTGGTCTGAGGGGACGCCGCCTTGAGTTTGCTGCCGATCTGTTTTGGCGCCTGGCAGGGCTCTGTAGCTAGATTTGGGGGCACAGCCACAGGCTGGTGCTGCCATCTCCCGCGCTACGTAGTCCCGGCCAGTGTGTTGGTGGCCACCTCGCCCAACCTTAGGCTGGAGGCGTGTTGCCTGAGGGACCCGCGCCTACCCAAATCTGGGGCAGGGCGGGGGCTGTTGAGCCAGAGGCGAGGCCCTAGCCAGGGGTACCATGGTCGTCGTCGTCCACTCGTGCTCGGAGTCCTCGTCGCCATGCTGTCCTTCCTGGGTCGGTCTCGTGTTGGCAGGACGGAAGGCTCTGGCGGGGACTGTGGTGTGCTATATCTTGCGGGCGTATTCATGTCGGTCGGCGGTGGTTTGGGGTCTCATGGCCGCCGGGGCGACAGCCTCGAGTGGTGGTCTGCCTGATTGGCTTCTACAGCAGGCATCTGGCGGCGGTGATGGGTACATGTTCTAGGCCGTGTGGATGGTAGGAGATTTAGCGTGGGTGACCATGGTGTCGGCAGTGCCTTGGCGGCGGTGATTCACATATCGGGGCTCTGAAGGCCTTGTTTGGTGACAACATCTCTTCCCTCGGGGTGGGTTGGTGCTTGAGATTCTTTGGTGTGACTCGGTTGAGAGGCTCCGGGCTAAAGCCATGTGCTCCGGCGCCAGTGGCGGGGATGCCCGAGGGTGTCGCATCCCTCTTGGGGGCGTTACTGCGGGTACCTCTCTCCGAGTCAGAGCTTCAGGTGAAAACCCTTAACCATTCCTTCACTCCCTACGGCGATGATGCGCAACGCCGCCTCCCTCCTAAGGGCGTCATCGTGGATCCCATGTATATCGGAGCGCCACGTTCTCTCTGCTGGGCATTTTCGGATCCTGGCGTGAAGTTTCTTTGACTCTAGTGTGGGTGGTCGCTCTTGTCCCCTATTCCTTTACACGGTCCTAGTTGGTGCCTTTCCCGTTCCGCGTTTGTCCACATGAAAGCTCGAGCTCCACGGACTGGAGCGGAAGGGTAGGGGGGCCTCTCCGGCGGCAGACTGGCATGAGTGGCACAATGAGGTCCGACGATTTTCCCTAGTGGCGAGTTCAATCTCCTTGTCGGAAGTCTAGGTTCTTTGTGTTTTGGTGCGGAGGCTCCTGTTTTCATGTTTCTTTTTTGATCTTCTTTGTAAGAGGTTCGCCTCATCACTATGTACCGGTTTGGCTGTGTGCCTTTATTTATAAAGCATGGCGGAAGCCTTTTTGGATAAAGGATCAGCGTATCAGAACAACAATCATTGCTAATGAAGGGAAGCGTATGTCAGAAGGATCCAACACAATGGCGGTGCTGGGGGTCTTCCTGGGACTTCCCTGGAATACCAAGAATTTCGCGTCAAAAAATTACTACATATAATATGTATACGCTATACGGTAGAATGTGGAAATAGACCACGACAGCTGACCACATGACCAGACACGAGCGACTCGGCGTCTGGTTACATGCGCGAGCAGCAGCTCCAGGCCTCCCTCCCCCGATTCTTTTTTTGACAACCCCTCCCTCCCCCGACAGCTCGAAGCCCGATCCAATCGATCTCCTTCCCTAACCTAGCTACTAGCTCCCTCCCTCGATTCAGCCTCCCCTAGATCCGGCTCCGGCGGCCAGGCCGGCCCTCTTCAGCCTCCCTCACCCCTCGGACCGCGGTCCCTCCCCTCCGTGCTCCGACCTCCCCTCTCTGGCCCCCCTCCCCTACTGGCATGTCCTCGCCCATTCGCCCTCCGGCTTCCACGACGGCGTGGCTCCGCCACTGGGCTCCGCCAGGCGCCAGTCCGCCTTCGACCTCTCCTGCTCCCCAGACCCCAGCCCAAGTAGGCGCCCATCTGTGGCAGCGGGTGAGGGAGTCCTGGACTAAGGGGTCCTCGGGCGTCCGGCCTGTTAGCCATGGGTCGGACTGATGGGCTATGAAGATACGAAGACCGAAACTACACTCGTGTCTGGATGGGACTCTCCTTGGCGTGGAAGGCAAGCTTGGTGACTAAATATGTAGATTCCTTTCTTTATAACAGACCTTGTGTAACCCTAGATCCTCCCGGTGTCTATATAAACCGGAGGACTTAGTCTGGAGGATATACATTATCATAGCCATACAAGTTAGACCTCTAGGGTTTAGCCATTACGATCTCGTGGTAGATCAACCCTTGTAATACTCATATTCATAAAGATCAATCAAGCAGGACGTAGGGTATTACCTCCATAGAGAGGGCCCGAACCTGGGTAAAACATTGTGTCCCATGTCTCCTGTTACCATCGACCTTATACGCACAGTTCGGGACCCCCTACCCGAGATCCACCGGTTTTGACACCGACATTGGTGCTTTCATTTAGAATTCCACTATGACGTCGACGACAGGATCGATGTATCGCCTTGTTATCAAGGATAATATCACCACCGGAGGAATGCTGGCTCTAGGCCAAACCCTCCGGCTGGGCGGCTTTATCATGACCGCCCGTTCGGTCGTTAAGCTGACAATGACCACTCGGGTCATCGAAAACCCCCTTCGTATCGACTCCGAACACTCCAAGCAGATGGATCCGGTGGAGCTTTCGTCCTTAAACAAGCTCCTAGATCGCATCGCCGCCCTGGGGGTCGCTACAGACTACGATCTAATTGGGCTTAAACCCGATCAGAGAGAAATCAAATCTCCACCGATCACCCACCAGATAGCGGTAGTCGAGCAGCGAGTCGACAACTCTTCCTCCATACTAAGGACAGACTATGTCCGGATCTCCGGTCTCGAAGAGCCGGACACCTACCCGCGAGGAGATGCATCCTGCCCTCCGAACATAGAATCGGACGACGGGCCTAAGAAATTAGTGGACATCCCGAAGCCCGATCTGTTATGTTCGGAAGACCTTCAGACTCCGGATCCAAAACTGGGTCAGGGTTCAGATTTAAATCCACCCACCCACCCGAATACAAGCGCTCTCATGAGCATACAACAACAGTCTAAGGAAACGGTCCACCACTTCTGGGCCAGATTCCTTCTTATCAAAAACAAGATTAAAGATTGCCGCGACGAGGAAGCGATCTCGGTGTTCCGCAACAATTGCAGGGACGAAGGAATCCTCAACGCCATCAACCGCCATCGCATCCTACACTTTGCTGACTTGGCAACTATCGTACAGAAGTATAGCACAATGGAAAGCGTCTGGAAAACTCAAGCAGCCCATTGGGAATCATCGGTCCCCACTCAACCCCTTATTCAGGCAAAAAGGGCGCACCCTTGCAACACGCCCGGTTCAATAGTAAAGAAATACAGGTCCAGTACGGGGCGCGGAACAGTTCTGGAAGGATGGCTCGATGGGCCATGCAAAATACACGCAACACCGGATAACATACCAACACATAGCCTTAGAGCATGTTGGATACTCCGGCAAGTGGCCAAGAGCGGCGAGGATATCCTCACCAAGAATAACCCAGAACAACACCCCCAGAGGACAACGACCCCAAAGTACTGACGGTCTTCGAGACATTCGCCTCAAACAATAGGCGCAAAAGAGCACTACGCAGACTCGCCGAAGTCTGTCAAATAGCAGCATTAAACCCTTGGAACGACACGGCTATAACTTCTAATGCCGGTGATGAACCAAAATACAGGACAGTCCGAGCACCAGCCGCCTTGGTCCTCAGTCCAATCATGGACGGCTTTCGGCTCACCAAGGTCCTCATGGATGACGGCAGCGGACTAAACCTCATCTATGAGGATACAATACAAAAAATGGAAATAGACTGGAGCCGCATCGAGCAAAGCAACACGACCTTCTGGGGAATCATTCCCAGTCGGGAGGCACGGTGTGCGGGAAAAATCACACTCGACGTGGTATTCGGCACACTGGAGAACTATCGGTCCGAAGAAATAACCTTCCAAGTGGCCCCTTTCAACAGCAGATATCACGCCCTCTTAGGGCGAGATGCATTTACGTGCATCCAAGAGGTACCCCATTATGGATACATGAAGCTTAAGATGCCTAGGCCCAACGGTATAATCACTCTAGTTAGTGATCCAGACATAGCACTCCGCGCCGAGAATAAAACCGCATCCTTGGCCCTCGAGGCATTATCTGAAGCCCTCGCAGCCGAAGAATTAACCGCGCTGCGCTCCACGGTGGACAGGGATGATGTGGTCCTAGACAAATGACCCAAATCCACCTCATTCAAACCAGCAGAAGAAATAGTAAAATTCCAAGTCCATCCAACGGACCCCAAGAAAACAACATCCATCAGAGCACAACTAGACCCAACGGTTGACGCCGCGCCATGAGAGTTCCTGCGCGAGAATTGGGATATATTCGCCTGGCACCCTTCTGATATGCCAGGAATCCCACGCGAGTTGGCCGAACACAACCTCAATATATTGAAGGGATATAAACCGGTCAAGTAAACACTGCAGTGCTTTTCCGAACCCAAACGTCAAGCTACGGGGGAGGAGCTAGCCAAGCTAATCGAGGCAGGATTCATTAGAGAAATAAAACATCCGGACTAGCTGGGAAACCTCGTGATGGTTCCAAAGAAAGACAAGGCCTGGCGCTTGTGCATCGATTTCAAAGACCTCAACGTCGGCGAACCCATGTTGTTATACATATCGGCAACACATCAGGTGGTGAGCGCCGTACTCGTCGTTGAACGAGAACAGGACGGACAGAAATTCCCGCTTCAGAAGCCAGTATACTACGTATCCACTGTCCTTACTCCATGCAAATCCCGGTACCCCCATTATCAAAATATAGCATACGCGGTCTTCATGGCATCCTAAAGCTACGACACTACTTCAAGGAGTGTTCGATCATGGTGGCTTCCGAAGTACCACTCAACGACATAATAAACAACCACGATGCCATGAGCCAGATTTCCAAATGGGTCATTGAGCTCCTCCCATTTGACATTACATATAAACCACGTCGAGCTATTAAATCCCAAGTACTGGCTGACTTCGTCGCCGAATGGACAGAGGACAAACTCCCTAAAGAGTATGACACATACTCTAATTGGGTTATGTATTTCGATGGCTCCAAAATGCTGGCAGAACTAGGAGCGGGCGTCGTTTTAACGTCCCCTACTGGAGACATCGTTCAGTACGTACTCCAAATACTATACACAGACTCCAATAACGCAGCCAAATACGAGGACTTATTGCATGGTCTCCGGATGGCTGTCTCCATGGGCATACAGCGCCAGGAAGTGCATGGGGACTCAAACCTCGCAGTATCTCAAATAAATGGAGACTTCGATGCCAAAGACCCGAAGATGGCAGCTTATCGTAATGCCATCCAAAATATGTCGGCTCGGTTCGAGGGACTCGAGTTCCATCATGTGGCCCGAGAGAGTAATCAAGTGGCGGACGTTCTCGCTCGCATAGGCGCTAAGCGCGAACCCGTCCCACCCAATATTTTTCTGGAAAGGCTTTTTAAGCCATCCGTGGTGTGGCGGGGGGAGGGCGGTCATTGCCCCATGGACCGAACCATTCCTGGCCTACCTTAATAAGAAGGAGCTTCTCGAGGATCAGAATGAGGCCCGCTGCATTGTCCGACGTTCGAAGCCCTACAAGGTTCATGATGGAGAACTCTATAGGAAAAGCGCTACCGGAGTTATTCGAAGATGTATCTCCGAGGAAGAGGGGCGGCATCTCTTGGCGGAAATTCACGCCGGACTCGGTGGTCACCACGCCGCAGCTCGGGCCCTTGTTAGCAAGGCCTTTCGTACAGGGTTTTATTGGCCGACGGCCTGAGCAGATGCACAGGACCTTGTCCAACGTTGCGTCGGATACCAACTCTTCGCCAACCAAAGCCATATGCCCCCATTGCCTTACAAACAATCCCCATCACTTGGCCTTTTGTGGTCTGGGGACTCGATATGGTCGGACCCCTTAAAGGAGGAAGCCATAAGAGAAAGTATCTGCTGGTCATGGTGGATAAATTCACTAAGTGGATAGAGGCCAAACTAGTCAAAAAGGCCGAGGCGGGGCCGGTAATAGATTTCATATCCGGCGTGGTACACCATTAAGGTGTTCCACACAGCATCATCACCGATAATGGCTCTAATTTCACAGCCGATGAAGTGAAAACTTGGTGTGCTAATCTGGGCATTAAGCTCGATTATGCCTCTGTCTATCACCCGCGGACAAACGGTCAAGTCGAACGAGCTAATGGTCTTATTATGAGCGGCATCAAACCTAGACTAGTGCGGTCTTTGAAAGAATCAGACAAGCACTGGGTGGAGGAACTTGACTCCGTACTCTGGGGGCTGCGGACCACGCCCAACCGCACTACTGGATATACACCTTTCTTCATGGTGTACGGTGCGGAAGCAGTGTTACCCTGCGACATTATTCATGACTCACCTCGAGTGCGCATGTAAGAAGAGAGAGAGGCCGAGCTTGATTGACAGGACAACTTAGATTCCCTGGAGGAGGAACGCGACGTCGCAAAAGTCCGTTCCGCATTTTATCAACAGCAGGCTCGCAGGTATCAAAGCAGAGAAGTGCGGGCCAAGACTTATAACGTTGGTGAACTCGTTCTATGCTTGCCGGAGAAGAAAAAGGATAAACTCAAGCCCAAGTGGGAGGGTCCCTTCATCATTGACGAAGTTCTCACCGGAGGAGCGTACCGCCTGCGTGATGCGTCAGACAATCACTTGGAGCCAAACCCTTGGAATGCGGCCAGACTCCGACGATTCTATGCCTATCACCGAACTCTGTGTTCGTCTCCTTCCTCCTGTTATTAACGTTATTTTGTTTCTCTCCTTTCGTTTTGCTCTTTAGCCCTACGGCTTTAGTACGGCTAAACCGTTCTCCCATGATGCGTACATCTCCAAATATGTACGTCCATTATACCTGGGGGCTTCTTGTACAGAAGCTTGCTATTATTCTTTGAGCATCAACCTCACCACATATGCGTTCTTCCCATATGTACCTTTTGTTTGCCATTATATGCATCGATATGACTTAAGTTTTGGCCAAGCTGGGTTGCCTGGCTCCTGTGCTTATGCCCTAAGTTCCCGTTAGTTCGGCTAGGGCATAAAGGGAGCACCTCAGCGATTGTTATTGCCGGGTCATCCGGATGTGTACCTCAGACTGCATGAAGCCGAAAGCTAGCGTTCTTAAGGGAATATTCGGTCGGTGAATTAAAGACGTTTCCACATTCACTCCATTGTGAAACCCCATAAGTTACTTACTCTATGATTTCTTCAATCATAGTTCGGACATGCACATTAAACGCATGCACACCCAGGGAAAGGAACCCTTAACGGAACTATTCTCTCTGGAAGATGTTTCTTACATAATGTAATATAACATAACTAGCCGGATACACATTGTCTATTCAAGCAACTATGACCCCTACGCCTGGTTCCCATGCATACCCCGGTATATTCTACCGCTAGTGCATTCGGAAACACTCCGCACCTTCGGGTCTAGAGGTCGAAGCAAAAAGGTCGACCATGACAATTGTTTTTATAATCCAGCTAGAATCACATATGTCAGGGAAAGTAGATAGTCACTACGACTCAAAAATTTCCTCCTCTATGCCATCCAACAGGCGGTCTAATTTACAATCCTACTGGGAATATCTGGCGGCTACTTCTACTTGTTCATATACTAAACTAACAGAAATTTCTTCCCCATTTGACCCTAGTGGTCCGACCCGGGCCATGTGATTCGGATCCAGCTTGGTATACCGCGTTTTTACCATGGCCCAGGCCTCTCGCGCACCCTCTCGGCAGGCCGAGATCTTCCACAGTCGGATACGCCGCCAGGCTCCCTTGAAGAGCTCTACAAGCTTCTCCATACTCCCTGGAGGGGAGGCGGATGGCCATAAGGCCTTGGCTACACTCTGCATTGCCTGCTGAGCTTGCTCGTGTAACTGCGACAGCCCTTGCAGAAGATCACTTGATGATCCGGACGCCTCCTCTTCGGGACGGCCCGTCAACATACCTGCAATCATAGCTATATCAGCTAATTGTACCCCCAAACTGTTACAAGGTAAATTCGGCCACATACTGAATATGCCGCCTCACAGCTTTTTGTTCTCCTTCACGGAGTCGGCTAGCTGAGCTCACACATCTTTCGGTTCTTCACCCAGTTTGATATTTGAATCTTGGAGTTTGTTTTTCTCCTCTCTGACTCGGGTCAGAACACGCTCGCCCGTGACATGTTGTCTCTTCGCCTCTTTTTCGCTCGTTTGAGCGGCCTTCGGTTCCTCTCCCAGTTGGTCCGGTGACCCTGTTATGAGACAAGCAGCAGTTGCAATACAACTGGCGTATAATTTTTTGTTTCTCGATGGAGGGAAATATTACCACAGGACGCCTTCTTGAACTTTTCCAGTTTGGTGGTAGCAGCAGTTAGCTGTGTCCGGCACTGCTCCAGCTCTTGGGCTAGCAGGTCATTCTTCTCCGTAAGAACCTGGTTATACAGCGATCCTTAAAACATTTGTCCTAACTGCTTCAAGTCTCGGGGGCTACGGGCACATGGTTATCAAATTTGGACAAGGTAAACTTACCTACACATCTTTCAAATGTTGCTCGGTGGCTCGGTTAAGCCCATCTCTAGCAGCTCGGATGTATGCATCAGCCGAGCTGAAGGCACTGAACGCCTCTTTTGAGAAGCGGGGATTTCGTAAAACAGCCCTTTGGCGCTGGTGATTCATGGCGCTCTCTGTCGGTGTCAAAACCGGCGGATCTCGGGTAGGGGGTCCCGAACTGTGCGTCTATGGTTGATGGTAACAGGAGACAGGGGACACGAAGTTTTACCCAGGTTCGGGCCCTCTTGATGGAGGTAATACCCTACGTCCTGCTTGATTGATATTGATGAATATGAGTATTACAAGAGTTGATCTACCACGAGATCGTAATGGCTAAACCCTAGAAGTCTAGCCTGTATCACTAAGGTATTGAGTATATCCTTTCCGGACTACACCCGCCGGTTTATATAGACACCGGGGGGATCTAGGGTTCCATAGAGTCGGTTACATAAGATGGAATCTTCATTGTTGTTCGCCAAGGTTGGCTTCCATGCCAAGGAGAGTCCTACATGGACATGGGTACAGTCTTCGGTCTTCATACCTTCACAACCCATCAGTCCGGCCCATAGATAACATGCTGGATGCCCGAGGACCCCTTAGTCCAGGACTCCCTCAGTAGCCCCTGAACCAGGCTTCAATGACAAGGTATCCGCGCGTAATGTTGTCTTTGGCATTGCAAGGTGAGTTCCTCCTTCCGAACTCCCGAATAGTCTCTAGACGAATTGATCGTGTCCAGACCTGTAACACACACCGTACAAAACCGCAGAGAGAATATAATAACACACAAGTACAATTTGTTGACAACTTTAGTAATGCGACGTCACGCCTGTCTGGTCATAATTTCGAACCGTTTTTCGCCCCATGTTTCGAGACGCGGTTGTCTTTGGCACATCTTGTCAAAGCAGAGATCATGTCTCCTCATTACGTGATTCTCATTAATACGAGCGTGGGTAACCCAACCGCCCCACGAGAAAGATTCCTTAAGAATAGGCAGGTTCTTAGGCTTAGGAGGAGGCGTTCAATACCGGAGGCCTTTATAAAGGAACCAAGGGTCGTATTTTTTACGCCAAACTTCTCCTCAGCCTTCCCAACCCCGAGTTCCGGCACCCAAGGTTCGACTCCATTGCTTTTAGCCTTCCCATCATGTCCGGATCCAGCTCCCAAGGCTGATGGGTGGTTTCCTCTGTTACAGAGGAGGATATCACAAAGCTTCGGGCAGCCAGATATCTGACCACAGAGATCCACCACCGGCTTCCTGCTCAAGGACAAGTCATTCCGACCCCCAGATCCGGTGAGAGGGTTGTGTTCATCCCCCACTTCCTCCGGGGGTTAGGGTTTGCTCTTCACCCCTACGTCCGGGGGCTAATGTTTTATTACGGACTGGATTTTCACGACCTTCCCCCGGACTCGATTCTCCATGTCTCAGCGTTTATCATTATATGTGAGGCCTTCCTTCGAATCCCCCCACACTTTGGTTTATGGCTCAAGACCTGTAGTGTAAAACCGAAGATAGTCGACGGGGAACATGCGGAGTGCGTCGGTGCTACAATTAGCCAACTCGCCAACACTCCCTAGCCAAAAGGTTCTTTTACCGAGACTTCCAACTACTGGCAACGGGAGTGGTTTTACATTACAGAGCCCCACAGTACTAAGTGGGTTGCTGCACCCACCTTGCGTCCTGGCCCACCGTCACAGCTTGCATCATGGGTCAACAAGGGACTGGACTGGGGATTGATTGATGAAGTGCGGACTTTACAGAGCCGCATCTGAACCGTCCTCGAGAGAGGCATCGATCTTGTCAGCGTGATCCAAGTGATGTTAGTCCGCCGAATCCTGCCCTACCAGCGCAGGTCTCGCTGCATGTGGGAGTTTAACCCAGAAGGTCCACGAACCCTCCAACACCTTTTCGGCACCACACACGAAGGGATGTGGAAATTATTTTTTGGGAAGCGTAAACATTGGCCGGACACTGCCGAGGACGCCGGCCTTAACTGCAATCGTCCGGATACTCTGATAAGCACTCGGCTTTCGAATACTTTTGTAATTATGCATACTGCAACATGGTACTAAGCAAGCTATCTTCTTCCAGGGCTGGATAAAGAAAGCGGAACTGATTATGTGTTCGGCCCCTCTGCCCGAGGGCCCAGCAAATCCTGTTCTAACACGGATGCTGGCCCCAGCACCATACCCGATGCCTGTGAAGGAGGGCGAGGCGGAGAGTGAGAAGACCAAAGACGGCCCCAATTCCCAAGGAATATCGGACTTTGTGTCGGAGAAATCAAGATCCCCTCATCCCAAGACAAAAGAGAAGGGGGGGGGGCGTCTCCTTCCCTCCTAGGGGGAAGAGGGCTGCCTCGGAAGACTGGGAGGAGCAAGCTCCTAAGTGAGGTAAAATGCCTCTGGAGGGCGGCTCAGACCTGGAGGGCGTCAAAGCACAGTCTCGTGACGAGGACAAGTCTCCGGCCAAATCGTAAGTAAACAAGGCTGCTTTAAACATATCACATTCTTTTCTTGTGATGTCTGGAATATATATATATATGTATATATATAGGGATTGACTATTCGTCATCCTGGTTGAGGAATAGTTATTCTTCACCCCCGCTATTTTACCATCAATGCACCATAATTTTACGTTCCGTAAATTTTATCTTTTTTCCAACGTAAAAAGAGACCGTAAGAAAATATATAATCATTGTAAAAAATATTTTATATTACGTAAAATTACAAACGTAAAAACATAGTGTAAAATACACATAAACTGCAAATTATCTTGTCTTATAACTTATATTTTTATTTTCTTATGCCAAATTTGACGTAGTGAATCAATAGAAATGTAATTATTTGAATTCTAAACATAACTTAATTATGAAATGATCGTAAGATTACCTGGGGTAAAGAATAACTTATTCTGCACCCTAGGTGATGAATAATATCACTATATATATAGGACAACACTATTCTAACTCCAAGATTAGAATAGTTATTTGGATCACGGCGCACCCTATATAGGCGCTGACGGAGATGTTCCTGAGATTCAGAAAAAAGGCAGACCCCGTCCACTTCTTCTCCCACCCACGTCCACCGCCCCCGCGCCCGAAACCGGCCACCGCGCCGCCCCCGCCCCCGAAACCAGCCGCCGCGCCGCCCCGGCCCCCGGATCCGGCCGCCGCGCCGCCTCCTCCCCCCGGATCCGGCCTCCACGACGCCTCCTCCCCCGGATCCAGTCCCACCGCCACCTATTGCCACCACATGCCACCGCCACGCCGGATCCCGCCGCCTGGCCGTCCGCTGGGCCGCCCTCCACCACCGCCCGTCAGGCCGCGGAGCACCCTCCCCGCAACCCCTACGCCGCCGCTCCCTACTACCCCTAGCTCAGGGTGTGCCGCCCCCGCTACCCCTTGCTCTCTGTGCCGCCGCCCTGGCACTACCTCCGGCGCCGCCGCCGCCCCAACCTCTGGCGCTGCTGCTGCCCCAACATCCGGCGCCATCTCTCCCCCGCCCCAAACTCCCTTCCCCTGGATCCACAGTGGCGACGGACTCCCTCGGATCCACGGCGATGGCGGCGGACAACCTTCCCCTGGATCCACCGCCGCGACGCCCTCCCTCCCGAACTCTGCCGGCAAACCACCAGCCATCAACCTCCCACAAGCATCTCCTTTCCTTTGCTCCAACCGGGCCACCGCTGCTGCACCACCCGCCCAGACACCGTAGCTCCTCCTCCATGAATACATCGCGGATGGCCACCTGCTCAACGACGGCGCCAACCTAACTCTGACCATGGCGACAGCCGACAGACGCCAATGTTGCAAGTATTGCTGCTACATCTCTTCCCTAACCTCTCTCCCTCCATCTCCCTGACCTCTCTTTCTTCACAAATATCTTCTCTACTGGAGGATTTGAACTTCTCCAAATTTGCACTAAAAGTAACTACCAAATTGTTTCTGTATTTTGCTTATGAAAGAATTGACTTGATGTCTGAACTGTAGGCCTGTCTTCTTTGACCGGAAGACACTCTAGTTTAGCAAGCATCAACGACGCAAAAAGAGAGAGGAAGAAAAATGGATGTCAGGCTCATCTCTGGAGTGTTTGCAATCCTTTTCATGCCAGGTGTTTATGTAAATGAACCAGCATGCTCATGCATGCCTATGGAAGTTGAAAGGAAACAAATGTTCCAGGATCACTATCAGCATATATTTTCTAAATGTCAACCTGGAGAAAACGCGATGGCCATTTGTGTATATGTCTCAAACAAAAAAGTGTGTTTTTTGTAGCATTTTACCCTGTCTTGTTGCATCCTCTCTCTTTGGTTACAGGAGAAGTTCATATACAGCGACAACAACAAAGTTCATGTTAGAAAAATTGAAGTCCATCTATATGGAAGTTCATAATTGTTGTGTGTATGCAGGCGAGCACAAAAAAACTTGTAGCTGATAAATTTTCCTTTTGTTTAACTGCAGCAATCTTTCTTTATGCCTGCTCTTTCTGAAGTGATTAAATGATGCTTGTTTATGGTTCACGTCGGTGCTTGATGTTGGAAATATATTACAGTGCGCGAATGTGAAGGTCAATTTGAAATAATCGAGCAGTCCGATGAGTATAAAAACCTTGTATTTCCCTGTTTCTCAAAAGTGATGGTTTACGGGATCCAACTATTAAACATTGCAAAACATGTTGCTAGCAGTGTTTCAATTGTTATGTGTGCATTTTAATTTGCTGGAATTTTTTGTATGACATACATGATCGAGTTCAGAGCACACTTGTGTTCATGCATGCAAAAAATGGTTGTGTGTGTCTTCGTGCTATGGGTAGTTCTTTTTTCTTTTTGCGTATAAAAATAAGGAAGTTCAAAGAAAAAAATGCAAAAGTTCAAAAAATATGTGAAAGAAAAGATTGTTTAATCTACCAGCAAAAAGAAAAATGTAAATCCGTATAAGAAGTTCAATATATATATATAAGTTTGGTGTATGTTTTATCATGTAGGAAGCTAATTTTTTTAAAAATAGAGTAGTTAAAAATTCATTATTTTTTTCATTATTTTCCATTACAAATGATAACACCAAAGAAGTCCATATTGAAAAAAACCAAGAAGTTCAATTTAAAAAAGTAGAATAATTCAATGTATATGAAAAATCCAAATTCTCCTCGTTAATAAAATAATAAACCAAGAAGTTCAATTTCAAAAAATGGAGCAGCTCAATATTTATTAAAAAAAACTCATAATTTTCCCGTTACTAATGAATAAAACCAAGAATTCCGGTTCAAAATAACGAAAAAGTTCGTCATTTATTACAAAAGCTCCTATTTTTCATATGTCTAAAAATACACAAAGAGGTTCAAAAATTGAAAAAATGGAACGGTTTCGATGTCTATAAAAATTCAGATTTTTTCCGTTGCTAAAAGGTAGCGTCATTTTTTTGGGAGCAATTCCATTTTAAAAAAGGAAATCAATAATTTCATATTACAAACCGGAATAGTTTGATGTATACAACAAACTCAAATTCTTTTTTGTTTCCATGCAAAATTAACGTATGAAGTTCAATGTGAAAATAGCGGGAAGTTCAACTACTACACATAATGTGTTTCAGAAGAGAATAAAAGAATACAAAACTAAAAGCCTAAAAAGTCTGTTGCAAGAAGTTCACGTGCTCCACCTGCACGGTTCAAAAAATATATTACGAGACGTCCGTCGTTAATTTACATGTTGTTTCAAAAGGCAAAAAAAACAACGTTGTTTTGCCATTTTAAAAACTGCTCTCAAACGAGAACGAATTTGTAACACATGTCTACATGAAAAACTTGCTGCGATTCATAAGCATTCCACCATGTATATTATGTGTCACATTTCGATGAACAGTTTAAAATTTTCATGTATACCAATTAAAACACGTTTTGATGTATTCAAAAAAAATCTTACCTGTTGAAAGAAGTTCAAGGTGAAAACAACGAGAAGTTCAACTACTGCAAGGAATGCATTTCGAATGAGAATAAAAGTATAGAAAGTTAGAAGCTTAAAAGGTTTGTTGAAAGAAGTTCAAGTGCTCTGTCTGGGGAAGTTCAAAAATTATTGCGAGAGAGGTTCATCTTGTATTTCCATGTTCGATTTTTTCCATATAAAAATCGAATACAATTCTTTACTCAAAAATATAAAAAGGTGAAGTTCAAATTGAAATAACATAGAAGTTCGGAGTTTATTAAAACCTAGGATTTACCTTTTCAAAAAATAAAAAGCACAACACCATTTTTTGCACTTTTGAAAACAATCTCATAAACGTAAAAATGGTTGCTAGAAGTTCAAGTGCTCGGCGAGGGAAAGTTCAAAAATTCTTGCGAGAGAGGTTCACTGTGTATTTAGATGTCCAAAATACATAAAAATATGTTGTTTTTTGTGTTTTAACATAATTCTCTCAAACTAGAGAGAAGTTCAAAGTGATAACAATCGGAAGTTCACGTACTACATGGTGTGTATTTCATATAAGAAAAATACAATAAAGTGAAACAAAGTGAAGTTCAAACAGACATGCCCAAGAAGTTCAACTACTTCACGCAGTGCAAAAAACAGCACATCAAAAAATAGAGTGAAGTTCAAAGAGACATGCCCGAGAAGTTTAATTACTTCACGCAGTGCGTTTCCATTCACGATGAAGGCAGAAATCATGATCTCGTCGTTTTCTAATTTACTTCAAAACGCCAGGAATATCATTTGTGTAAGTTCAAGTTCTCGGTCAGAGAATGTTAAAAAAATATTGTGAGATAGGTTTATACAAAAGAAATACCATTTGTTTAACGCTAACGAATGAATGAGAAAATTACAAACGAAAATATGTCACAGAAGTTCAACGTGAAAACAGCAGGAAGTTCAACTACTACGATGAATGAATTTCACAAGAAAAACTTTTAAAACCGTCGCGAGTATGAAAAAATGATCAACACGGGGAAGTTGCGTGTTTACAGAAGCTTTCCATTGGTATATCACTTGTTCAATTCCGATGAGTGGACGGAGAGCTACGAGCAGTGGATTGAGAGCTACAAGAAAAAAAAATCACGTGAAAAACAGAGTGAAGTTCAAGTAAACATGCCGAGAAGTTCAAGTTCTTTATGCGGTGCATTTCCGAAGAATCTGTTTTGCGATAAAGGCAGAACGAATGATCTCGCCGTTTTCAAAATTACTTGAAAACGGCTAGGAATTAGAGAAAACCATCAACATGAAAAAGTTTCGCATTTTCCGTAGCTTTTCAGTGGTATATTATTTGCCCCATTCCGATAATGTTTGTAGAAATTACGGCGAAAATACTTTTTTATCCATTTTCAAAACTGACATAAAATAGTAAGGAATTGGGAGAAGCAATATATACCAAAAAGTTTCGCATTTCCTTAAGCTTTCCAACGCCATATCATTTGCTACATTTGGACGTACGGTTAACAAATTAGCTTGAAAATACACACTCGGTGTAACTTGGACCGTTTTATAAATCACTTTTAAACCGTTTAAAATTAGAAAAAACTTTCAACATGAAAGAGTAGCGCAATTTCATAAGCTTTCCAACTCCATATCATTTGCCTCAATTGGATTAGCCGTTTAGAAATGACATCGAAAATACGAACACGGCTGTTCGGTTTGTGAAATTTTACGATTTTTCAAATTACTCTTTAACCGTAGGGAATTAGAGAAAACTTTTAACATGTGGAAGGAGCGGTTTTGCAGCAGTTTTCCAACGCCATATTACTTGCCTCATTCCGATAAACGGTTTAGAAATGCGATCGAAATTACGATTCACGTTTTGTGTGTGAAGAAAAAACGGTTTTCAAAACTGCTCTTAAACCGCTTACATTTTGCAAAAAATTTAACTTCGGTCATGATACTCGTGTCCATAGCTTTCCAACGGTATATAGCAAGCCCTATTTGGGCAATGTTGCGGGAAGTTCAACCTAGCACAGGAGGAAGTTCAGGTCGAACAACTCAGGCAGTAAAATCGCAAAAAACACGAGTTCTTCATGACCCGAGTGCAAAATCCGCCTATGAGCGAGATTCCTATCTAAAACGAGTATTTAGTTGCTAAAAATCGTTTGAAGATTACACTTACATCACATGGAACAGGACTAACCAGAAAAACTCGCGGTAGAAGGCACGGTTGCGAAGATAGCCCGAAGGTCGGGTACGTACAGAGAGAAGTTCAGGCGCGTTACTCAGGCAGTTCAGGTTATGATCAGAATATTATTCTGATCCCGTGATCAGAATAGTGTTTATATATATATATATGTTTGCAGCTCAGCACGTAGTCCCCTTCCACAATCCTCTTCCTCGGGGGACCTTCTCCCAAAGATGATGGAAAGCGAGACGCCCCCACCGAACTCTCCGTCCAATAGGGCAGACGACTTTGAAGTGTCGTCGCGGAGGGTCTCCACCGACCAACAAGTGGTGCAAGGCAGGATGGAGATGTTACGCGAAGGTGATACTTCGGCGGCCCAGGGCTCGGGGGACAACAATGAAGACCCCGAACAATCCGGAATGCAGCCGAATACAAATAAATGAATCCCTTCGAAGGGTGACCGTACTCTCGCGGCTGCCTACGGAGACCCAGAGGCGCCGGATATCTTGACGAACATGCTGCGGCAGGCATCCATTTCAGAGGAACATCGTACCTTAATGGGTACGGTGGTTGAAAAGATCCTATCCGCGAAGAGCGGATTGAATGAGGCTTTTGCGAGACTGCTAAGAGGCTTCGAGGTTTGTAATGTAACATGTGCAATTGTGTTTTATTCAGAAAATACACCTGTGTATAGACAGTAGCCCCTAAGACTCAGGTTGGCTTCCCATGGGAGGCGAACGGAGGATCAAGAAATTTTGGAGGACTAATCTGATTAACTTTGAACACAGGCTGCTTCCCCCCTAATACTTCCCAGACTGCGGATATTGTCGAACTGCAACGGAAGCTTGATGTGGTCGGGGATGACATTACGTTGATCAATATGCGGCTTGACGAGTCGCAAGGTATGTATTCAGAGCAGTATCTGTATGTACATTTTTGTGATATAAGCATGAAGCTGAAAGCTGTACCTGACTGCAGATGGTGCTGCCGCCGTAGAAATTCTTCGGGCGGAGCTAACCCGGGCCAAGGAGCAGGACCGGTGTAGTAATGCGGCTGCCGAGAAGGCATCGGCTGAGTTACAGGCCGAACGGGCTACTCGGCGTCAAGACGAGGAGAAAATATCCATGATGGCGCTCGAGCTCAAAAGTGCTGCCAACTGTTGTGAGCTTCTTGAGAAGGAGAAGGAAGCCAAAACGGCTGAAATTGAAAAGGCCTTACGAGAAGCAAGAGAAGCGCGGTCTGAATCCAGAGCGGCCCGTGAGGAGATCTGGCAAGCTGGGGAGATTGCGGCTGGTAAGCTATTTTTGCTACAGGCTAAGTTCAGCGATCCGAACTATGCTCAGCTTAACCAATTGTGGAGTTCTCCGAACGAGTTTTTAGACTTGCCGAAGAGTTCTTCCGATGCAGCGCAGTATTATCAGGCGCGAGAGGGGTACGCAACGGAGAAGCTTTTCTGGTCACAATTCGGTGCCTCGAAGCGCCTCCTGTTGCTGAATGAGCAGATGTCCCAGTGGGCCGAGCTTCATAGAATATCCGACGCTGCTATGAAGAACTTCATAATCTGGTTATGGCCAACTGAGCCTATTCCGAACAGTTAATTTGGCTTGGTGCAGTTGCTTGTTAACGCCGTGCCACGTATCGATGCTGTGAAGCGATCGGTGTGCATCGAAGGTGCGCGGATGGCTTTTGCCCGGGTCAAGACATTCTGGGGGAATATGAAGGCCGTCAACGTTGCGGTGAAGAGTCCGCCCAAGGGCACGGACCGCCACGAACCGGAGCATTATTTTGAAGATGTCCTAGTAGCCGCCCTCTTGATAGAGGGTTAATGCTCGAAAGACATAATGTTCGACTGAGGTGTATAAGAATTGCGCGAGACAATTTTACAGTGAATCTATTTGTATATTTTGCTCAAAAGCTTGTGTTCCTCCTGTGCGGCCGTTTTGATATAATCTGAAAGATTTCCAGTCGTCGGCTTCAGCCCCCTTGTAGGAAGTACAGGGGTGTTCGCAAAAGCATGTGATCACTCTTGACCCAACTTCTTGGTCCGTGAAGGAGGTGTCAATGCGGCGAACCAGGCAACCAGACTATAGGGCATTAACACTTTCACTTAGCCATAGGAGTTTTATGGTGGGTCTACGACATAGCCCCAAGTATGTATGCAGCTTATTCATATGATGCGTTTACATAATTGACCGGAAAAGAGGTCCTTCGTGTGACATGGAGGAATCGCTAGAGACTCCGATAAGTCATCGAGTGGTTGACCAGCTCTCGCCGCATCATGACAGTCAGTTTTTGGCTTTCTCTACTGAGGTGTGTCACCAGGTGAACCGGTAGCACAATCGCAGTAGTTCTCCCTTTACTACCCTAGCCGATGGAGCGGAACGTAGGCTAGTAAAACAGGAGTCGGGCAACCCAACTATTGACCCAAGACATGATTAGGAGCTGATATAAGGCCAAACTCGCGACGCCGAAGTATGCTATGAAAGCTATTCGGACTTTGTTGGCAACTCATTTGTTCCCGTGCCGAGCCCCTGGCAAGTAAGCCGGGGTATATTTGTGAAACAACCATGGGAGACGTATTCATTTGCGGAAAGACGCGGGTAATTAGTTCGGATAGTGTGAACCGGGACCTGAGCGATATGCCAATGAGTAATTGATATATATATATATGTATGCCACGACCCTGGTCATTTGATATGCCCTGGGTCGAAGGCAGAGAAAAAAGGCATGTTACAGGCTCTAAAAAAAGAGTGCGGTCAACAAAAGTTTATTTTGGATCCCCTGTCGCACGTCTGCGCCGCCTGTCCTCAGCGAGGGGAATCCTTGAAGGAAGTAGCCTCATAGGTGAGTGTATGAATCCGAACTCCGATGGAGTCGGTCTTAGGTGTTTCTCCTTTGCGCTACCTGCTTTGAAAAAGTATTGAAGAATGCAAAAAGAAGGAAAGTATATAAAAAATGTTACCGGAGTGTTTGCAGACTTATCCGTATTGTGCTTCCGCTGATGCCCATGGTGTTTTAAGTGCATAGTTATGTATGCTCGGTATAGCTTTATCGTGTGTATGAGATGGGTGGCGGAAGCCGAACTACTATTTCTATTCAGGATTTGATCGATCTTCAGGGGAAATTGCTTCTGGCCCTCTGCATTTAGCTGGTGAACCATTCCGTCGTCCCTATTGCCAGGCGGCCCCCTTCCCTTGTGTTCGGTGTTGAGCTTGCCGGCCTGCTTGAGGACCCAATAGCTTCTGTTGGTATGATTAGCTCGTTTATTGGGGTGGCCGTGAATCTGGCAGGGTCGGTCTAGTATCCTGTCTAGGTTGGATGGTCCGTCTCTGTTCGCCTTGAATGGCTTTTTTCGTTGACCGGGCTTGGGATTGTTGAATCCAGCGTTCACCGATGTGTTGCGTGATCTTTCATTATCATTGCGACTGTTGTATTTGCTTCGTCGTGGCTTGACATTGCTATCTTGGATTTCGGAAGTGCCCGAGTCGCTGGTGCTATTGCTTCTACGAGCGAACCAACTGTCTTCTCCCGCGCAAAAACGGGTCATTAGAGCGGTAAGGGCCGTCATGGATCTAGGTCCTTCTTGACCGAGGTGGCGTGCAAGCCATTCATCCAGATGCTGTGTTTGAAGGCCGCAAGGGCTTCCGCGTCCGGGCATTCGATGATTTGGTTCTTTTTAACTAAGAACCTGGTCCAGAGCTTCCTTCCTGACTCTCCGGGCTGCTGAACAATGTTACTTAGGTCATCGGCATCCGGTGGCCAGACATATGTTCCTTGGAAGTTTTTGCGAAAGGCGTCCTCCAAGACCTCCCAGCTGCCAATAGAATTTTTTGGCAAACTGTTTAACCAGCACCGAGCTAGTCCTTTGAGTTTTAGTGGTAGGTATTTGATGGCGTGAAGGTCATCTCTGCAGGCCAGGTGGATATGGAGGAGGAAGTCCTCAATCCATATTGCGGGATCCGTTGTTCCATCATATGATTCGATATTCATGGGTTTGAACCCGTCTGGGAATTCATGCTGCATTACTTCATTTGTGAAGCACAAAGGGTGTGCGGGTGCCTCTATCTTGGGCCACGCTGCGGCGTACCTCTGACGGAGTCCATTTGCTGTTTTCGGCCCAGGTGTGGCTAGGTTTGTCACGTCCGAATAGGTGGCCGTCATCACGTGTCGAGGTGTGTCTTTGCAATCTGTAGATTGCTCTTGGTTGTCCTGTTTTACTACCCCAGCCCTGTTGAAGGTTGTATGTACAACCTTGTGTTGTTTTGTTCTTGCCTTTACAGCAAGGTGGGGCGGTCTGTTGCTCGGCTTGAGTTGCCGCTTGAACCGGACCAAGTTTGGTTGGCCTGCCGCATTGTGCGATGATCTTACGGGCTCGAGCGTCTTATCGTCGCCCTGGGGTAGCGACCTATGCTTCGGGTAGCTTTTAGCTGGGACACCAAGGCCGTGTTTTTCGGCGGCTAGGACTTCGGTCCATCTATCATTAAGCAGATCTTGGTCAGCTTGAAGCTGCTGCTGCTTCTTCTTCAAGCTCCTTGCAGTGGCTATTAGTTGGCGCTTGAAGCGCTCCTGCTCACGAGGTTCCTCAGGTACGATGAAATCCTCGGCGCTGAGGCTCACCTCATCCTCAGAGAGCGGAAGGTAATTGTCTTCCTACGAATCTTCGTGAGTGGCCTGTTTACCGGGGCTATCCTGCCAATCGTCCCGTTCATCTTGTTCGTTAGTTGTATCAAAGGGGTCTTTGTTGTCTCCGGCGTCATTGTCCATGGCGTCAATATTCTCGGAGCCGTAATCAAGTGTCTTGGTCAAATCCTCGACTGTTGCTATGAAGTGGGTGGCGGGTGGGAAGCGAAATTCTCCATCGTCAGCCCCTAGTTTGAGCTGGATATAGTTCGTCTAGGAGTCCTCCGCCAAGGACGGTTTTTTTAATGAGTTTAGCACATCGCCCAAAGGCGAGTGCTGGAAGATGTCTGCGGCACTGAATTTGAAGATCGATAAACGATCAAGCTCGGCGTCCGCGAGCTCGCGCGGTTCGAAACCTGCGGCCGGAGACGAGTCCGGCATTCCGGTGGCATAGGCCTCGTGTGAGACTAGGTCCGTTTATAGCGCCAGCACCGTGGAATCTGCGGCCTCCGAGGTGGGGTTAATCCTTCCGTCTTTGGATGGTGCGGCCTGCTCTGGCTCTAGAGCTAGAGCGGTTACAGGAGCGATCTCCTGGATGCGACCCGATGACAGATTTAGGTCATGATCATCGGGGTGACCGGGAGCGGCCACCGCGGTATCGAATCCGGCAAAGATCATGTCTCCACGGATGTCCGCGACGTAGTTCAAGCTCCCAAATTTCACCTAATGGCCAGGGGCATAGCTTCCGATTTGCTCCAGATGGCCAAACGAGTTGGCACGCAGTGCGAAGCCACCGAATACGAAGATCTGCCCGGGGAGGAAAGTTTCTCTGCAGGAAGTGTCAGCATTGACGATTGAAGGGGCCATCAAACCTTTCAGCGACAACACAAAGGAACTATCAATGAATGCACCAATGTCGGTGTCAAAATCGGCGGATCTCGGGTAGGGGGTCCCGAACTATGCGTCTACGGTTGATGGTAACAGGAGACAGGGGACACGATGTTTACCCAGGTTCGGGCCCTCTCTATGGAGGTAATACCCTACTTCCTGCTTGATTGATCTTGATGAATATGAGTATTACAAGAGTTGATCTACCATGAGATCGAGATGGCTAAACCCTAAAAGCCTAGCCTGTATGACTATGGTAATGATTATTTGGGGTTATCTACAGACCTAGCCAGTGATTCATGGCGCTCTCTATCGGTGTTAAAACCGGCGGATCTCGGGTAGGGGGTCCCGAACTGTGCGTCTACGGTTGATGGTAACAGGAGACAGGGGACACGAAGTTTTACCCAGGTTCGGGCCCTCTTGATGGAGGTAATACCCTACGTCCTACTTGATTGATATTGATGAATATGAGTATTACAAGAGTTGATCTACCACGAGATCGCAATGGCTAAACCCTAGAAGTCTAGCCTGTATCACTAAGGTATTGAGTATATCCTTTTCAGACCGCACCCTCCCGTTTGTATAGACACCGGGGGGATCTAGGGTTACATAGAGTCGGTCACATAACATGGAATCTTCATTGTTGTTCGCCAAGGTTGCCTTCCACGCCAAGGAGAGTCCTACCCGGACACGGGTACAGTCTTCGGTCTTCATACCTTCACAGCCCATCAGTCCGGCCCATAGATAACAGGCCGGATGCCCGAGGACCCCTTAGTCCAGGACTCCCTCACTCTCCACTTCCGAATTGGTAACGGACATAACTCGGCAGAAGGACAGTCCGGCGTCGCTCCCATATCGGGCCCCGTCTCTTCGGCTGGGACCGAATCCTTGTGATCCGGAGAATGACTGGTCGGGTCCCCGAACACAGTCCGTCGAACCTTTTCCCTGATACAAAATGAATATATAAGTCTCAGTTGGACGCGACTGCTAAAAAGAACATAGTTGCAAACCCATACCTCTTCAAGGAAGGCCCGACCGTATCTCTGTTTGCCTTCCTCTTTGAAGGCCTGCCCAACGTGGGAGCCGCTCTCTGGGGAGATGCCCCGGGGCAGCACGACGCGCCAAACGCCTCCCCTTCTGAGCACAGGATGGTGAAGTGAGTGAGGAAGAATGAGAAAACCCTCTCGGACAAAGTGTCTCCTGATTACTTACGTGCGAAATAGGAAGGAGGCCGGGGCAATCGGCAATGATGGGTACATCCATGCCGTCATAACTCGTCTGATAGAGAACTACATCTTTGAGCTCCACGAATATGTCCGGATCGTCCTCATATCCGGGGTCAAGATCCCGATTGTGATTCTCCGCTGAGGGGCAAGGTCATGGATCCCCTCGACAACCTTTCGCCATTCCTGTCATGAATGAATAAGATATCTCTCTTCAGAAATAATTCAGGGAGAGGGGTCGAATAGTGGAGTTAGTGCTTACCCAGCTAGGAGAATTGTACATGGAAAATCCGTCTCGATTTTGGAGACGGGCGAACTCCTCCCGCTCCCCTTTATACAGTTCGGCCAATATTTTGGCTAGAGCGGTGGGTTTCTTTGGGCCCTTCCGACCGTAGTGGGAGGCGTCGTCTTCCCCATTGAAATGCCACATGGGTAGCCCTCTATATTGTAGTGGCTGGACCCCCCGTGTTATGGAGACCGCAATTACCTCGACTATTGACAATCCGGACTGGGCGAGCATCTTGATCTTGCCCAGCAGCAGACTGATCTCTGCGCTATCCTCTTCCTCGAGGCTCCGAGGACGCCAACTATGGTGTTTCTTCAACGGAGCACTTGAAAATTCAGGGAGGCCCATCCGGACTGGGCCGGGAAGTGTGACATCGTCAATATAAAACCATTCAGAGGTCCACTCTTCGGAAGCTTTCTTCGGTGTGCCGGATAGGTATCCGGTGTCAGTAATGCGCCATATTTCGGCCCCGCCCACTTCAAATATCGATCCCTCGTGGTTGCGTGGGACAAGACAAAACAGCCTTCTCCACAGATCAAAATGGGCCTCACAACCCAGGAATGATTCACATAAAGCGACGTAGCCCGCAATGTGCAAGATGGAGGCTGGGGTAAAATTGTGTAGCTGGAGGCCATAATACTCCAGAAGCCCTTGGAGGAATGGGTGAATTGGAAATCCCATGCCCCTCAGCAGATAGGGGACAAAGCACACTCGTTCCCCCATGGAAGGATTGGGGAAATCCTCCGCCTGGGTTTTGCCGTTGAAGGAAGCCAACCCTGCTCGAACACGGACCAGATCCACTGGGGGGAGAAATCCCTGTGTTTGCAACTTCGCCAATCGACTGTGGTATACGGAGCACCTCTCCCACTCACCTTTCTCCGGGTTGGAATGGGAAGAGGAGCTGGGAATGCTGGCCATGTTGGAATGGTCTTTCCTAGCAATCTCTGAGGATTTTCTTCGTATGATGCCGAATGGATCTGAGACCCAATCTCTTTAAATAGACACTCTTTCTTGCATGGCCAGGTTGTTATTTGCAAAAGGATACCCTGACTGTCTGCATTCGCCCGACGCGTGGCAGCTGAAGTCATCGATGCACAGAAGCCGAGGGCGCGGCCTTGAATTAAAAACCGAATATGTTACTTGGAAGTTATCGGAGCAGGAACCCGCCTTGCAATGCCGAAGACAATCTGCGCGCTGAACACCTGGTCACTGAAGCCTGGCTCGGGGGCTACTGAGGGAGTCTTGGACTAAGGGGTCCTCGGGCATCTGGCATGTTAGTCATGGGCCGGACTGATGGGCTGTGAAGATACGAAGACCGAAGACTACACCCGTGTCCGGATGGGACTCTCCTTGGCGTGGAAGGAAAGCTTGGTGACTAAATATGTAGATTCCTTTCTTTGTAACCAACCTTGTGTAACCCTAGATCCTCCCGGTGTCTATATAAACCAGAGGACTTAGTCCGAAGAATACATTATCATAGCCATACAAGTTAGACCTCTAGGGTTTAGCCATTACGATCTCGTGGTAGATCAACTCTTGTAATTCTCATATTCATCAAGATCAATCAAGTAGGACGCAGGGTATTACCTCCATAGAGAGGGCCCAAACCTGGGTAAAACATTGTGTCCCATGTCTCCTGTTACCTTCGACCTTAGACGCATAGTTCGGGACCCCCTACTCAAGATCCATCGGTTTTGACACCGACATCGGGCCAGCACCCTTCCGCTCACCTCTGCCCCCGGTCTATTGAAGGTATTGTTTCCCTCTGTTTTATAAACAAATATATTGCTTTTTTAGTGATTGCTTGTAAACTAAAATTGAATTACTTGTTTGTCCAGTTTTCACCAGTCCATGACACATTGCCACTGATTTTACTTTGTTTATGTGATTGTGATGTAGATGAGAAAGAAGGATGTTAGCTTATTTGAATTGTGGGACCAATATTCAAAGGCAAGAAAATTTTCTTCTACATCCACACCAAGTCCTCTTTTCGTTGAGGTTGAGAGCAATCTGTAGCTAGCACTAGTGCAAACACATGATGAAGCTCGACAACTGGAGAGGGAGAGAGGCTCCCCGACCCCAATTGTAGAATATGATGAAGCGGTTGATGAAGATGATGAATCAGTGCCCCTATTCGAAGTAGATTTGGCAGCTCTGGAACATGATCCCGGCAAGCGAGTTCCCATATCTTCGTATAATGTCAATGACCACGATAGAGTTAGAAGGAGATACATTGACTTGGTAGCTTGTCAACCAAATGATCATAAGTTTGAGATCAGAGATTTTAGTGGACATCCCCATCGCTTTTTCC
Source organism: Triticum urartu (assembly GCF_003073215.2). Classification (NCBI taxonomy): domain Eukaryota; kingdom Viridiplantae; phylum Streptophyta; class Magnoliopsida; order Poales; family Poaceae; genus Triticum; species Triticum urartu. Next base: position 456,877,647 of record NC_053027.1, read on the forward strand.
CTACTTCGTTTAAGGATTATAAGTGGCTTGAGTATAGTGTGAAAGTAGAGGTTGCTTTTTTGCTTTGTTTGTTACTTGTTCAAGGATAAAACAAGAAGTCCCGGAGGAGATGCATTTATGAATGGTGGGTTTAACAATTGGAACATGAAAGCAAGACTGAAGAAGCATATTGGTACTATTAGTAGTGCTCATGCTGAAGCTCAAGAAAAATATGACATGTTCACTACACCTACAACATCAATATGGGAGTCCATTGCTTCGAACACCACATAGTACAAGGTTCTATATAAGCTCCGTGTGACATGGACACTCAAGTGTTTGAGATTCCTATTGCACCAAGGTTTGGCATTTAGAGGGCATGATGGAAGTGATGACTCGCTAAATAAAGGAAATTTCTTTGAGCTTTTAAATTGGCTAGCAGGAAACTTTGAAGATGTTGACCAGGTCATTCTAAGAATGCTCCACAAAACTGTAAGATGACTTGCCATGATATACAACAAGAGTTGATCAAATGTTGTGCCCAGCTGACTACTAAACTAGTCATTGAAGATCTTGATGGTGAACATTTTGCAATACTTGCAGATGAGTCTAGTGATGTGTACCAGAATGAACAACTAGCTGTTTGCTTGCGTTATGTGGATAAGAAAGGAAGGACAGTTGTGAGATTTCTTGGTCTTGCCCATGTTGAAGACACTTCCTCTTTGACACTTAAAGCTGCAATTGAGGACATGCTTATGACACATACAATTTGAGCTTTGCAATGGTCCGCTGGTAACGATATGATGGGGCTAGTAATATGAAAGGTAATGCTAATGGCCTGAAGAAACTAATTACGGATGAGTCTCCTTATGCCTATTATGTCCATTGTTTTTCCCATCAATTATAATTAACTCTTTGTTGCTGTTGCAAAGAAGAGTGGTGATTGTAATTGGTTCTTTCAACACCTGGCATGTTTGCTAAACATTCTAGGCTATTCTTGTAAGAAGATGAGAATGCTTCAAATAGCTCAAGTTGAGGAACTTATTGCTGCATTAGAGTTGGAAGAAGTAGAAACCGGGACAGAGATTGATCAAGAAATGGGTATTGGAAGGCCATGTGATACTCGTTGGGGCTCTCACTACAAGACTATTAACCATGCTATCTCTATGTATCCCGCAATAAGGCGTGTTCTCATCAAGATTGCAGAAGAGTATAACTGCACAGAGGCAGTAGCAGCAATGACTACGTTGACATCATTTCGAACATTTGAATTTGTTTTCATGGCACACTTGATGCAAGAAATATTTGAATACACAGATGACTTGAGTAGAGCTTTGCAAAATAAAGATCAAGATACTGTTAATGCTATGGAGATTGTTCATATCACAAAACTACACTTGCAATGCTTGCGAGAAGATGAAGAGTGGGATGATTTTCTTCAAAATGTCACTTCTTTTTGTGTAAAGCACAAGATCAAAGTTGTTGACACGAAGGGCCCTTACTATCATCCTGGGAGACCAAGAAGAGGGTTCTTTAATGGCACAAGGAATTACCATCGCTTCATGGTTGAAATGTTTGTGGGTGTCATTGATAGGCAACTTCAAGAGCTTGATGCAAGATTTGATGAGGTAAACACTGAACTACTTACTTGCATGGCAGCATTTAGTCCACATGATTCATTTGCTGATTATGATAAAGAGAAGTTGGTTAGGCTTGCTAGAAAGTTTTATGCTAAGGATTTCACAAATGATGAATTGTCAAGACTTCTATGGCAATTAATCATGTACATTTCTCATGTGTGTATGGATAAAAGGTTTAGAAATTTGAAGAATCTATGCAATCTTTCAGTTTTGATGGTTGAGACAAGAAAGAATGAATAATATTATATTGTTTACAAACTTCTTAAGTTGGTGTTCGTTCTTCTGGTAGCCACTGCTAGAGTTTAGAGGGTATTTTCTTCAATGAAATACATGAAGAATTCGCTAAGAAAAAAATGGGTGATGAATATTTGAACAATTGCTTGGTTACGTTTGTTGATAGAGAATTCTTCAAGCAAGTTAAAGATGAGGATGTCATCGATCTCTTCCAAAAAGGGGATCGCAAAGTTATATTGTAATTTTCTTTGTTGTTTGTAATCATTCTTAATTGTAACAGATACTGCCACAATGATATTTTGCTACTATCATCAATGTATGGTCATTGCGTAATTGATGTTGCCATCTTTTACTGTACATCCACTACAAAAAAATACACTTCCGTGATGATACGTGTTTGTCACAGTAGGTCGCGTTTTTTATCATGCATGTACATCCATGACAAATTTATGACAGAATCAAGATAGTCATACCTGTGTTGTCGTAGAAGTGTTCCATGAAATTACCAAAATTATCATCGCGGAAGTGTCCACTTCCATGACGATAAATCATGCGTCACAGAAGTGCTTTCGTCAAGGGTGACCGACACGTGGCATCCACCGTAACGGAACGCCGTTAAGCTATCGGGTCGGGTTTTGGATCGATAACCCGTTAACAACCCCGACCAATGGGGATTTTCCATGTGTAAAATCATCATTGGCTGGAGGAAACACGTGTCGGCTCATCATCGGGACAGATGTCATCCACTCATTGGACAGAAGGCGCCTATGATACGTTGACACGTGGCACGGCCCAACAGAGGCCCATTCCTGTGAAAAGGCCGGCCTGTTTGACTTGGTCAAAAGGTGGCGGGCCGGCCCATGGAAAGCCTGTTAACGGCCTGTTCGCATATAGCCCATTTATAGCCCGCTAACCCAAGGCCCGTTACGCCCTCTCCGAACTAGGCCCAGTAGCGTCATTTGGGCCATCCAATATGATTCCAGCCCATTTTCACTTCTGGCCCATGTATGGCCCATGACGTCTTTCGACCCATATGAGGCCCTATGTAACTCTTGGCCTATTAACGGCCCGTGGTGAAACTGGCCCGTAATGAACAGTGTATCACTTTACACCCATTAACGGCCCGTGGTGAAACTGGCCCGTAATGAACAGTGTATCACTTTATACCCATTAACGGCCCATTATTCCGTTGGGCCATTTCCAGCCCATGTTATCTTTCGACCTTCTCAGAGCCCATTTATTCTTGGGCTCATTTCCAGCATTCGTTTACTTACGGCTCGTTACTGTCATTTTCTGCTTGTGGGCCAAATTCAGCCCGTGGTTACAGTCGACCCGTTTGTGGTCCGTTAATACATTGGTCCGTTTTCATAGCGTCATCAAATACGGCCTATTAACGATGGCCCGTTATGGTCGGCCCATGAACGGACGATTCCAACTCTAGCCCGTTTACGGCCATAATGCGGCCTGTTATTGGCCCATGTTTGGCCATCGATCATACTGCCCATATAAGGCCCATTGATGATACGACCCGTAGAAGGCCCATTGTTTCTACGGCCCGTAGAAGGCCCATTGTTTCTATGGCCCGTAGAAGGCCCACTGTTTCTACGGCCCGTAGGAGGCCCAGTGTCACTACAGTAAATATTAGCCCATGGTTATTGTGGCCTAGTTTTAAAAAATAGGTTATTGCATCCACTAGCAAACCGCGGAAAAAGAACTGCAATGACAAGAAGCAAACAAATAAACAAGACAACAAGGAAATAAATAAGCAAGCAACTTACGCTAGGCTATCACGGCTATCACACATATTACATCCACTGGGCATCAAAGTTCGCCACCAGTGCAAATAAACGCGCCGACAAAAGAATATACAAAACTGAGAGCACTTCAGAAGGCACTAGGCCTGGCCAGGTCGCCCCCCCAAACAGCTGAAGAAGCTGAGTAGACCTCAGTTGTGTCAACGATAGATGCATCAACACTAGATTTAAGGCATGATGGTGCGCACGACAGTCCCTGACATCTTCATTGCATCTTTGACTTCAAGTCGGAGCTGAGATGAAGCAAGCCTTTCCGCTTTAAGTTGAGACTGACGAAGTCGAACTGATTGAGGCAGCGACTGCACAAAGGTTGTCTCACACCTGCTGGTGAGTAGCTTCAACTCACTGTCTTCATCAAGACAGGACCTTGGGGTCATCTCGCTGTCCTCAAGATGGTTTGGCTCACTATCTTCCCTAAAGTTCTGCCTGGCGTAAGAGATACGAGTCTGAAAGAGAAACAAGGAGACACGTAACAGGTTTCACAACTATATAAGCAAATAAATGGATCTGCTCTGTATAAGGAACATGTTTTTACAACTACAATTTGAAACTGGTAGTTGTTGCAAACATCCAATCAGATGTAAACAGCAAAGCAAACAACAGTGGTGGGAATGATGCCTATCCAAATCTATACTAGAACAAAGTTTGAAGGCTTGAGAAGGATGAACTTACATTACATGTTAACACGGGCTGGACAAAGCCCTTCTCCATGTTGATGGAAGGACAATTCAATAAATTCCCCAAAGAAAATTCTTTATAAGCGTTGCCATTATTCTACATTTTGCAAAGAGTAAATATAGATCAAATAATATTGGAAGAAACACAGGATAATGAAGCTTAGGTGCAGACTGATGATACATAATCAAATAGCAATTAATTAAGTACAACGTTACAAGGCAAAAGGGAGAGAGGTACTGACAAGAGCAATGCATATCCCATTATTGTTTTGTGATCGTATGATCCTTTGAGCAAGGAGATTCATCTGAAATTAGTTTTCATACAAGAGAGAAGGTAAGGCACAAGCAGAAATTTAGGAGTTCAAATTTTGAATTGATATCACAGACAGTACCTGACGCTGGGCTCCCAGCAGTTCTAATAGGGGTTTGGCCACTGGAGTAGGGGTAAAGTGTGGTACAGTTGGGCCTGTGTTTTCTGTGGCTGCTGATCTATATGATTTAACAGGTATCACTACATTTTCCAAATACCTAGTTTGTACTCCTTGAGGATCTGCACTCACCCTCTTCCTTTTGGACATCTATTACGAAAGAACAACATTTGACTGGAAAAACATAGTGTGACGACACATGGAATAGGTACAGAAAATGGATAGGTATGGCATATACTCATATATCATGCTTAAACTAAGCAGATGGTGTAACAAAGTAGAAGTAATGCAAGAGGTCAGAAGCAAAATATGTGCGACCAATACAACTTTGCAAAGTTAGAGCAAGCACCTCGATGGGTGAATAAGATAGGCCATCCTCCACCATGCCAAGTTTGTTAGGCAGTGGATCATTCCGCAATATTCCTCTCGTGCGCGCATTCTCATATTCATTTTGGTAATGTTCAATATCTGACATGCATGAAAATATAAAAACAAGTGAGATTTTCTTTGTAATGCAGAAGTGATTCTAATCCAATACTGCCTCCCTGTAAACCCCTTTTTGCTATCTCTGCAATTCTTTTAAAAGATGCCATGCATGCTGTAATTTGTTGTGTGCATTAATATAATGTGGCCTACTACTCAAAATATGAGAGCTCCAGAAGTGATGACACTTCACAGATGATAGCTTCAACGTATAGTAAAGAAGAACAAGTCGACCTGACCTGACAGATTCAAAATATACTAAGGTAGAACAACTCGACCTGACCAGTCGACCGCAAGAGAAGAGTATCATCTTAAAGAAGAGCAGAAGAGCAAGCAGATTGAAGATATTACAAGTCTTTTAATACAATGTCGGTTGGCCACCCATGATGAACCAGAGAGCACAGAGAAATACTATTCTTTCCGGTCTCTCCATATGTGGCTCACATGCATTTCGAAACTAAAGTAGGAACATTTAGCTAACCAATTAAACATCTCTTAGTTTTACTAATATCAGCAACAATATCAGATATGAATTTGTACAACTAAGCTTGTTTAGCTCGATGGGTGGAGCAGTGCTATTACGACACGAACCACGTAGGCTGATTGTGGTCATCATAAAATGGGGAAAACATAAGCATGATGAGTACAGTGTTGACCGTGGCAGTGGGATGGCAGATCTGAAGCTGCAAACCGCGCAATGGGTAGTTAGCAACCGATGTTTGCTTTGAAATAACAACTAAGATTTGGTATGGACAAGAAAGTACGGTCAACAAGTGACAAAGAAATGCAATTATGCTGTCTCTCTATATGTCGCGACATGCATTTGGAAACTCAAGTGGGACCTTTAGCTAACCAATTAAATGTGTCGGTTAACTAATATCAGTATCATATCACAATCATATTTGAACAACTAAGCTTTCGAATTCTAAGTGTTGTGTTGTTTAGCTTGAAGGGTGGAGTAATGCTAGTACGACAGAAAGCACCTACGCAGATCATAGTAGAGTAGATAAAAGGGGAAAACCCTAAGCATCGAGAGAAAAATCAGGAAAGTGGAACTAGCTGGACCAGTGGGTGGCGCACATGCTTTTCGAAACGAATATAGGAACATTAGGTGACCAATTAAACGTTCTCTGTTTTAGTGATATGAGCATCATATCAGATTCGTATTTCAACACGTAAGCTTTGGGTTGAGGTCTTGAGGAGCAGTGCTAGCACGACACGAAGCACCTACGATGATGGTAGTGAATATAAAGGGGGGAAACCATAAGCTTTACGAGTATAGTGCCCGTGCCATGGCGGATTTGAAGGTGCAAACCGCACAAAGCTACTTCGCAACCAATGTTTGCTTCCAACTAGCCACTACGATTTGGTACGGACAAGAAAAGTACAGTAAACAAATTACGATCTATTTTCTGGGTGAGATCAATAACTTAAGCACATATGGAAGAGTACCACCTCTCTTGCGACGCCGTGTAGGCCTATGCTGATACGTTGAGGGTGCTGCGGGTGCGATGGCTGTCGGTGGCGGGGAAGAAGACTTTAGACGGCAGACGGCCGGGTCGGGGGATATATCCTATTGTCGTGGATGAGGCGGTCGTAGGAGCGGCGGCGTCAAGGTGGACGACGGTGCCGATGAAGCGAGAGGAGGCGATGAAAGGATCCTGGTCCAACGCCGTGGATGAGAGACGTCCATCTCTTGTAGTGGACGATGGGGTAGGGGTAGCGGCTCCGGCAAGGTGGAGGATGGGGTGGCGGACGGAGGAGGCTGGCCGCAGTGCGGAGGTTGTCGTGCCGCCGACGGTGTATGAATGAGGAAATGGAGCGGAGGGGGATCTCAAACTTTGGGACACGCTTCTCTAAAATGGGGGAAAGTTACGAACTTATCCCCCGTTTAAAATTTCGGACATCGCGTCGGTTGGGGATAGGACGGTAATCTCGCATCTCCCAAATATTTGCCGGTAACTATTTTGGGCGAGGAGAGGGTGTTTTGCCGCCCACGGTTGGCACCCACGGTGTATGAACGAGGCTGGCAGGTAGGGCGGTTGTGTCACGTCTGATGGAAGTTACACATCTGCCCCTATTTAAAATATTAGCCTACATCGATTTCGGGCGAGGAGAGGGTGTTTTGCCGCCCACGGTTGGCGCCCATGGTGTATGAACGGGGCTGACAGGTAGGGTGGTTGTGTCACGTCTGATGGAAGTTACACATCTGACCCTATTTAAAATATAAGCCTACATCGATTTCGGACGAGGAGAGTTTGTTTTGCCGCCCACCGTGTATGAATGGGGAAATGGAGGAAGAGACGCATGTCTTTCGGACGATCTTGAATCAAATGTGTTTTGCCGCCCACGTTTGGCGCCCACCATGTCTGAATGGGCTTAGAGGCCGTCGTGTCATGTCTGATTGAAGTTACTAGTCTACCTGAGGGAGTCCTGGATTAGGGGGTCTCCGGACAGCCGGACTATATCCTTTGTCCAGACTGTTGGACTATGAGGATACAAGATTGAAGACTTCGTCTCGTGTCCGGATGGGACTCTACTTGGCATGGAAGGTAAGCTAGCCAGTACGGATATGGATATCTCCTCCTTTGTAACCGACCTTGTGTAACCCTAACCCTCTTCGGTGTCTATATAAACCGGAGGGTTTTAGTCCATAGGACGAACAACAATCATACCATAGGCTAGCTTTTAGGGTTTAGCCTCTCTGATCTCGTGGTAGATCTACTCTTGTACTACCCATATGATCAATATTAATCAAGCAGGACGTAGGGTTTTACCTCCATCAAGAGGGCCCAAACCTGGGTAAAACATTGTGTCCCCTGCCTCCTGTTACCATCCAGCCTAGACGCATAGTTCGGGACCCCCTACCCGAGATCCACCGGTTTTGACACCGACATTGGTGCTTTCATTGAGAGTTCCTCTATGTCGTCGCCGTTAGGCTTGATGGCTCCTACAATCATCGATGGCGATGCAGTCCAGGGTGAGACTTTTCTCCCCGGACAGATCTTCGTATTCGGCGGCTTTGCACTGTGGGCCAATTCGCTTGGCCATCTGGAGTAGATTCAAAGTTACGCCCCTGGCCACCAGGTCAGGTTTGGAAGCTTAAACTACACGGATGATATCCGTGGAGATTTGATCTTCGACGGATTCAAGCCTCTGCCTTGTGCGCCACGCGGTCACGATGAGTATGACTTAGCTCTCCCATCGGACAGTGTTAAGGAGATCGCACCGGTAGCCGCTCCGACCCTCAATTCGGAGCCAGTTGCGCCTTCCGCGGACGGGTGGATGGACCCCGCCACGGGGCCTTACCCTCAGTGGCGATCGAGTCGAACATCGACCTTACCTTGCACGAGAGCTGTGTTGTTAAACTGCCGGATCCTTCTCCGGCCACAGACTCCGAACCGCCTGCGCCCGTTCCTATCGAATCCGATTGGGCGCCGATCATGGAGTTTACCTCCGCGGATATTTTTCAGCACTCTCCCTTTGGCGACATACTGAACTCATTAAGGTCTCTCTCCTTGTCAGGAGGATCCTGGCCGAACTATGTCCGGCAGGACTGGGATGCGGACGACGAAGAAATTCAAGGCCCACCCACCACCCACTTAGTAGCCACTGTCGATGACTTAACCGACATGCTCGACTTCGACTCCGAAGACATCGACGGTATGGACGACGATGCAAGAGGCGAAGAGGAACCACCGCCCACAGGGCACTGGACAGCCACCTCATCATACAATATATACATGGTGGATACACCCAAAGAAGGCAATGGCAACGAGATAGCGGAGGATGACCCCTCCAAGAAGCAACCCAAGTGCCGACGTCAGCGGCGCCGCTCTAAGTCCTGCCAAAGCAAAAGTGGTGATACCGGCACAGAAGATAATAATACTCCGGATAGTGCCGACGACAACAACAATCCCCTCCAGCAAGATTTAGAGCAGGAGAATGGAGGAGCCAGCCCTCCTCAGAGAGCGGCAGATGGAGAAGAGGAGGATGATAATTACATGCCCCCTCCGAAGACGAGGCAAGCCTCGGCGACGACGAATTCGTTGTGCCAGAGGATCCCGTCGGACAAGAGCGCTTCAAACGCCGGCTTATAGCCACGGCAAATAGCCTTAAGAAAAAGCAGCGGCAACTTCAAGCTAATCAGGATCTGCTAGCTGACAGATGGACTGAAGTCCTCGCGGCCGAGGAATATAAACTCGAGCGCCCCTCCAAGAGTTACCCAAAGTGCAGGTTGCTACCTCGACTGGAGGAAGAAGCGTATGATACGGCTGATCGGCCACCTCGTGGCCGTGATAGAGAGGCATTCCAGCCAAAAACTCAGCCTCCACCCCGACGCCATTCAAATAAAAAGGCATGGGGAGATACGCCAGACCTGCGAGACATATTGGAGGACAAAGCAAAGCATGCAAGATCGATCTACGGATCACAAGGGCGCGCCACTCTGCGAGACGATAAACGTCACGCCGGATACAGCAAAAGCAAATCCGACCGGGCCGAACACAATGGGCAAGACCCATTCGAGCTGCGTCGCGATATATCCCAATACAGAGACGCCGCACACCCCTTATGCTTCACAGACGAAGTAATGGATCATCAAATCCCAGAAGGTTTCAAACCTGTAAATATTGAATGATACGACGGCACAACAGATCCCGCAGTATGGATCGAGGATTTCCTCCTCCACATCCACATGGCCCGCGACGATGACTTACACGCCATCAAATACCTCCCACTAAAGCTCAAATGACCATCGCGGCATTGGCTTAACAGCTTGCCAGCATAGTCCATCAATTGTTGGGAAGATCTGGAAGCCGCATTCCTTGACAACTTTCAGGGCACTTATGTGCGGCCACCAGATGCCGATGACTTGAGCCACATAATTCAGCAGCTAGAAGAATCGGCCAGGCAATTCTGGACACGGTTCCTAACAAAGAAAAATCAAATCGTTGACTGTCCGGATGCAGAGGTCCTAACAGCTTTCAAGCATAACATCCGCGATGAGTGGCTTGCCCGGCACCTTGGACAGGAAAAGCCAAAATCTATGGAAGCCCTCACGACACTCATGACCCGCTTTTGTGCGGGAGAAGACAGCTGGCTGGCTTGCAGTAATAAAATATCAAAAAACCATGGTACTTCGGATACCAAGGACGGCAATAGCAGGTCACATCGCAACAAACATAAGCGCCACATTAACAGCGATAATAACGAGGATACGGCAGTCAATGCCGGATTCAAAGGCTCTAAACCCGGTCAGCGGAAAAAATCCATTCAAACAAAGTACGCCGGGACCGTCCAGCTTGGAACGTATACTCGATCGCTCGTGTCAAATACACGGCACCCCAAAAAAGCCATCCAATCACACCAACAGGGATTGTTGGGTGTTCAAGCAGGCCGGCAAGTTAATTGCCGAAAACAAGGACAAGGGGCCACATAGCGATGATGAGGAGGAGCCCCGGCAGCCACACACCGGAGGACAGAAGAGGTTTCCCCCACAAGTGCGGACGGTGAACATGATATACGCAACCCACATCCCCAGAGGGAGCGGAAGCGTGCGCTCAGGGACGTATATGCCTTGGAGCCAGTCGCCCCAAAATTCAACCCGTGGTCCTCCTATCTGATCACTTTCGATCGCAAGGACCATCCCACTAGTATCCATCATGGCGGATTCGCCACACTGGTTCTGGACCCAATCATTGACGGATTTCACCTCACTCGAGTCCTTATGGATGGTGGCAGCAGCCTGAACCTACTTTATCAGGACACAGTGCGCAAAATGAGTATAGACCCCTCAAGGATCAAACCCACAAAAATGACCTTTAAGGGCGTCATTCCAGGCGTAGAGGCCCACTGTACATGCTCAATTACACTGGAAGTGGTTTTCGGATCCCCGGATAACTTCCGAAGCGAAGAGTTAATCTTTGATATAGTCCCGTTCCGCAGTGGTTATCATGCACTACTCGGCCGAACCACATTTGTGAGATTCAATGTGGTACCGCATTATGCATACCTCAAGCTCAAGATGCCAGGACCTCGCGGGGTTATTAACAGAGGAGCACACTGCGGCCCTCGCAGCAGAAGCGCAAAACAACCTCTCAAGGCAATCCACCAGTTTGGCGTTTCAAGACCCACACACCTTCAAGCACGCTCGGAGTAATCGACAAATAGATCGCCTGGCGCGATCTGAGCTCGCGTAGCAATGCGGCCCCCACCCCAGTCCCAGCCAAACGACGAAGCTCATGCCACGCGTACATAATTACACATTAAAAATACCATGGGCACAGGTGGGGAGGGGGGCACACTACGGCACGCCCCAAGACGCGGCTTAAACCACACTAGGGGCTTCCCGTTTGGTTATTTTTCTCTTTTTTCAGGACCTTAATCTCTGGAAACCCTGTCCGGCAGCACTATTGCCGAACACATGATGCAGCAACCAAGGAGGCAGAAAGCTACGTCACACCACGGAATTCCCAGGTGGATTACAATACCAAGCGAAATATTTGATTTAATACTATTCCTCAGCTCGCCCTTGGAAGGGACATAGTCCCACTCTTTGCTTATTGCACTATCTGTATCATTCTGCTTTAACACACCTTTTTGAATAAACAATGCATAACATCACGACTATTATTGCATTCTTGTTATATATATATATGTGTGTGTGTGTGTTCATTAACGACGCCTTGCAACTGTACACTTTGGTACGGCCAATACACCAGGGGCTTACGTACCCCACAATATGGGGTGAAAAGTCCGAACACTTTCACAAGTGCGGCACCCCGAACTTATAGCATTATATGCATCAGCCCCGAATCATGTCTTTGGTCAAATGTTGGGTTTGCCCGGCTCCTATGTTTTGGTACCTTACGTTCCGCTCTATCGGCTAAGGTAGCGCTAGGAGAACTACTGTGATTGTGCCCCGGTTCTGCCGGGCTGAGCACCTCAGTAGAGAAAGCTAAAACTGACTGTCATGATAAGGTGAGAGACTGGTCGCTGTTCGGTGAGGTTTTCGAGTCCCTAAAGACTTATGCCGCTTAGGGCATGGGGTCGGCCCTGTCCGGCTTAAAGGTGTGTATCGCGCCCCGAATTCGGCCTTCCGAATACCAGGGGCTTTGCCGAAATTTAAAATTATAGAATTCAATGGCTAAGTGAGAGTGATAAAGCATTATTAGTCCGGTTGCCTTGTTCGTTGTGCTGAGCACCTCCCTCGAACGACCCAAACATGGGAACAAGAGTGCTCAGGTTTATCCCGAACACCCCAGCACTCGTGGCATGGGGGCAGAAGCCGAGGACTAGCCATCTCTCAGATTGGATAAACAGACAAACAGAAGGTAATATTTTAAATTCACACAAGCGTTGCATAACGCATATGAAACAAGTTTTCATCATACAGGATCACACGAGCAAGTTTACTCAAATATTACATCCTTTGAACATTCGTCCGCCACAAGACGGGAACCCTTCAGGACACCCTCATAATAAATTTCGGGGGTGCGATGCTCCTTGCCCTGCGGCGGCCCTTCCTTGATCAGCTTCACAGCGTCTAGCTTGGCCCACTGCACCTTCACACGGGCGAAAGCCCGGCGTGCACCTTCAATGCAGATGGACCGCTTGACGACCTCCAGCCGTGGGCAGGCATCCACAAGCCGCCTCACCAGGCTGAAGTAGCTGCTCGGAAGGGCGTCGCCAGGCCACAGCCGGACTATAAGGCCCTTCATGGCCTGTTCGGCCGCCTTGTGCAGATCGACGAGCTGCTTTAGCTGGTCGCTCAGAGGCATCGGGTGTTCGGTCCCAGTATACTGAGACCAGAATAGCTTCTCCGTTGAGCTTCCCTCCTCGGCCTGGTAAAACTGTGCGGCATCCGACACGCTGCGGGGCAAATCTGCGAATGCTCCTGGAGAGCTCCGAATTCGGGTAAGTAATCGGTAATTTACTTTTACATAATTGCTCTGCATATAGAATGCCTTATGCGCCACTATCTTCTTCATTGCATCGATCTCCTGGAGGGCCTTTTGGGCTTCGGGTTTGGCACTTTTCGCGCTCTCGAGGGCCGCGGCAAGCTTAGACTCTCGCATCTTCGAGTCAAGCTCCAACGCCTCGTGCTTCATCACGAGAGCCTGGAGCTCTTGCTGCACCTCGCCCACCCGAGCCTCTTGCTTTTCTCGCTCGGTGTGCTCCTTGGCCGCTTTTTCTTCGACCTTGGTTAGCGCTTGCTTCAGGGTCGCCACCTCGGTCGTGGCCTCTGGCAGATATACGATGATCCTGTCATTTTGCAACTGCGTTTTTTATATATATACATATCTATAGACAGCGTATTACTTACCCTTGTTCTCCTCGAGCTGCCTCTTGGCAAGGCCGAGCTCTTTCTTGGACCCCTCGAGGTCCTGCTTCAGTACGGCGACCTCCGCAGTCAGTGCGGCAGATGCCAGCAGTGAGGCCTGCATACGCATATTGACATACTTATATTAGACTCCTGCGATATTATTTGATCCTCTGTTCGGCTTTTCTTTGTGAACACCGAACAAAGCATCAGGGGCTACTGTCTATGTGGTAATATTTTTCCTATATTTTAAAACACTTACCTCAAAGCCTGTTAGAAGGCTGGCACATGCTTCAGTCAATCCGCTCTTGGCGGACTGAACCTTCTGGACCACCACACTCATAATAGTACGGTGCTCCTCGTCGATGGAAGCGCTGTGAAGCGCTTCTAGCAGATTGTCCGGCGCCTCTGGATGGACAGAGGTCACCAGCACAGGCGTCTTGCCCCTCTTAGAAGGAGGCCGCCTGCCCGAGCCCGGAACCACTGGAGGTTTCGGCGCGGTGTTCGGCTGAGGGCCGAACTTGGAGCTCTCAGGGGGCCCGTCCCCTCGGCTCCCGGAGTCCGGAAGGTCGCCTTGAGGCACCTCCGGGACTGTTTCCCCTTGAACCGGTGCCTCGTGAGACAGCACCTCGGCGTCATCAGCAGGATGAGGGGAAGTGGCGGTCGGGACTGGATCGCTATCCATGTCCGACGAGCCCAGGGAGCCGTCCGATGATACATCGATACGGGCTCGGGGCGGCCTGCATAATCATATTTCGGCGTTAGGTGAAGTAGTGTGGCAAAGGAATACTATGACTTACTCTGGTATCCAAATACTTACGACTTCCCCAGGGGCTTGGCCCTGGGCAGCCACTCGTCTTCGCCGTCGGCGGCGGTGGTAGAGTAGTCCGGAAGGAGAGTTCTCCCCTTCTTGGACCCTTCGGCCTCCCCAGTTGGGGCGGCCTTCCTTTTCTTGTCTCCCCCGTCTGGAGGGGGAGCATCCTCTTCTGCCTCCTCGTCTTTGGGGGAGGATTGCGCCGTAGAGTCCTCGGATGGTGAGTCCGTCGACCCCTGGCGTCGGGAACTCTTTCGGGTTCCCTTGGCCTTCTTGGTCTTCTCCGGTACCGTATAAGGAGCCGAAGTCAGCATCTTCGCCAGAAGAGCGTCTGCTGGGCCTTCGGGCAAAGGAGCCGGATAGTCGATCTGTCCGTCCGTCTCCTGCCAGTCTGTCAAAGGTACGAGAGTTTAGATCCCGCATGGAGTCAATCTATAAAAAATAAGTATCCTGTGAAAGGTAAAACAGCTTACCGCACTGGCTTGGCGCTTCACGCTGAATCCGCGATCCTCAGTAATGGGAGGGGGGACCTCAGCGCTTTTGAACAGCACCCTCCAGGCATCTTCGTGAGTTGTGTCGAAGAGTCTGTTCAGAGTTTGATGCTGCGTCGGGTCGAACTCCCACAAGTTGAAGTCCCGTTGTTGGCACGGGAGGATCCGGCGGTGGAGCATGACCTGGACCACGTTGACGAGTTTGAGCTTCTTGTTCACCATGTTTTGAATACATGTTTGGAGTCCGGTCAGCTCTCCTGAACTACCCCAGGACAGGCCCTTATCTTTCCAGGAGGTGAGCCGCGTGGGGATGCCAGATCAGAACTCGGGGGCCGCTGCCCATGCAGGGTCACGCGGCTCGGTGATGTGGAACCACCCCGATTGCCACCCCTTTATGGTTTCCACAAAGGAGCCCTCGAGCCATGTAACGTTGGGCATCTTGCCCACCATGGCGCCTCCGCACTCCGCCTGGCGGCCGCCCACAACCTTCGGCTTGACATTGAAGGTCTTCAACCATAAGCCGAAGTGGGGCTTGATGCGGAGGAAGGTCTCGCACACGACGATAAACGCCGAGATATTGTGGATGAAATTCGGGGCCAGGTCATGGAAATCCAGGCCGTAGTAGAACATGAGCCCCCGGACGAATGGGTGGAGAGGGAATCCCAGTTCGCGGAGGAAATGGGTAAGGAACACTACCCTCTCATGGGGCCCGGGGGTGGGGATGAGCGGCCCCTCATCTGGGAGCCGGTGCGCGATGTCGTCGGGCAGGTATCCGGCTCTCCTCAGCTTCTTGATGTCTCCCTCCGTGACGGAGGAGACCATCCACCTGCCTCCCACTCCGGACATGGTGGGGGAAGGTTGAGGTGGGAAGTGCGGACTTGGGCGCTAGAGCTCGAGTGTGCGAAAATGGATGAGCAAAGGAGGAAGAAGGCGTGGATGAAAAGGTGAATCCTTATCCCTTTATATGGGCGGACGAAACTACGCGCCCCCACTAGCCTGGTAAAACTCGCTTATCCCCCAAGCGCCGTAATCGATGGCGCGGTTGGGTTACCCATGCCCGTATTGATGAGAATCCCGTAATTAGGGGACACGATCTCTGCTTTGACAAGACATGTCAAAAAACTGCCTCGCGTTATGTGCGGGGCTAGTTAAAGGAAACGGTTCGAATAATCCCCGGGCCATGACATAACGTCATGCTGCCAAAACAAGTCAGCAAATTATATTTGCGAAAATATTATTCTCTCTACGGTGGTATGTGGAACTTATTTTGCAGGGTCGGACACTATCCTTGTATTCAAATTCTTCCGTGGTGTATTTGGAGGAGGAACCCGCCTTGCAATGCCGAAGACAATACTGCGCGTCGGACTCATCGTCATTGAAGCCTGGTTCAGGGGCTACTGAGGGAGTCCTGGATTAGGGGGTCTCTGGACAGCCAGACTATATCCTTTGGCCGGACTGTTGGACTATGAAGATACAAGATTGAAGACTTCGTCTCGTGTCCGAATGGGACTCTACTTGGCGTGGAAGGCAAGCTAGCCAGTACGGATATGGATATCTCCTCCTTTGTAACTGACCTTGTGTAACCCTAACCCTCTCTGGTGTCTATATAAACCGGAGGGTTTTAGTCCATAGGACGAACAACAATCATACCATAGGCTAGCTTTTAGGGTTTAGCCTCTCTGATCTCGTGGTAGATCTACTCTTGTACTACCCATATCATCAATATTAATCAAGCAGGACGTAGGGTTTTACCTCCATCAAGAGGGCCCGAACCTGGGTAAAACATTGTGTCCCCTGCCTCCTGTTACCATACGGCCTAGACGCATAGTTCGGGACCCCCTACCCGAGATCCGCCGGTTTTGACACCGACACTACCCCTATCGACAATAGTGTAAATCCTGTCAATAAGGATGTCAAGTGTCAGGGGTAGACAGTAATTTCCATCTCGCAAACACTTGCTTCGAGCAGCCCACAAATTATAGTGCGTGTTTAGCCGCTTCGTTCAAAACTTGGGAGAATTAGCATTCACGTTTGCCCTGGGACCTGGCAAACTAAATTCAAATCCAATTTTTATTCGATTACGAATATCCACAGATAATTATACATTTTGTTATTTATTTCTTCAAAACCACAACAAAGATTTATTCCACCTTTATATATGATTATGATTTAGAAATTCCGCGATCTTCGAATTCAGTAGGTTGGATACACTCTGAGTCAAACAGTTATTTCATCCAATACAATATGCTCACACGACAAACAGTTCACCTTATGTCAATCATACAAGTACTGAGGATTACCTCGCCTAAAAAATTTGGATCATTAAAACACATGGACAACATAGGGGGTCTTGCAACATAATCCATTCAGAGACATGACACGACATGCAAGTACAATAATCTAATGAAAACTTTTCAACTGGTATCTAAAGAAGAACCGGGATTATCTTGGGCTTCAGATAGCAGAAACAGCAGGACCTCCTCCGCCTTCAAATGCAACATTCTTACTTCCTCCAATTCTTGGGTTGCTTGCATAATGCGTGCCGCTAATTCCGTAATTTCCAGCCTCAAGATAAATATTACCTCATTCATGGCAGCCACACCATCTCTTTCTGCCTCTAGTAGAGCCTCAAGCACTATAATATCTGTGCTCAGACTGCTCTCCGGCGGTGTTGCCTCTGAACTGCTACCATCTGGTAACATGGATGGCGCACTGCTTCCACAAATAGATTCTGGGGTTGTACATTGTGTCCTAGTGTGAACAGCATCCTGAAAGGTTTCCGCTGGACATCAGTAAGAGATAGTTATCGTATGATCCAGGCAGTAAGCTTACATGGTAAAGACGGACGAATTATTGCCAAGCATGGCAAACTATATTTAAATGGTTCAAAGCAGCATCAGCCGAAAAGAAATTAAAATGGTAAGATGAAACTAGGGATGTAAGTGGCAAATAAATGAAATCCGCCAGTCCCATCTAGTTAGTTTTTGCTACCTCCCTAGTTCATTTTCCTCAAAAAAACAAAAACTCTTTTGAACTATCATACCACTAGTGGACTTTAATCGGGATTAAACCGGACCCAGTTGACATCCCTAGTTGAAAGGGAATGTACATCCGCTATATTTAAGTTGCCAAGGCATCTAAGCAGTTGAAATAATCTGAGAAAGCACTTAACAGTGTGGCCTCATATAAACTACGAAGACAGTCTTGTGATGAAGTTGAGAGGAAAAGTTAAGGACTCAAATGAAATAGGCATGCATTTTTTTAAGATAGTACAGCAGGCACTGCTGACATATTGGCCAAATCAGGTATAGCGTAACAACAAATAAGCATTCGAATCAAGCAATACAGCAAAGCAGACAACTGAACTATTTGTAATTCGGTAGGATTACACGTTGAGGGCACAAGCCAGAATGCAGCCCACTCGCATTACATTTCACATGTACTAAAACACACTGGCTTACCATATGTTGCTATGAAGCCTAGCTGTTGTTGCAATGTTCTTTGAAGATATCGTCAGCATCCTGTGGTTGCAAATCTAGTTGTTGTAGTTTATTCTGCACCATCTATTTAGGTAAAATTAATTTTAATCGCATGCACTGGTCCGAATTGATCATCAATGGTTCATCCAAACTAATGAAAGAAGGGTGTGTGCATACACGACAATACTCCCTCCGATTCTTTTTACTTTGCGTATAAGTTTTTCTTAGTTTTCTCGTATTAGTCTGCGCATTGCCGATTCGTAGCGCTGGTTTCCTTTTGTGCCCCGCCCCATCCGCCTCTGCCCAAATTAATTGGCAAATTAGTCCAGAAAAATTAAACCAGTGCCCTCCTTGGTATGCGGGTCAAGAGTTATGCGCAGAGTAAATAGAATCAGAGGGAGTATATCTGCTTCCCTCTATTTTTATGCTTGTTCGAGGTGCCAGCCCCAAAAGAACAAATATTTTGCTTGATGGGCTTGGCAGCTCCATAATTAATAGAAGCATCAAATTAGTCATGGAACTTGGGAAGATCAAGAACACACAAACAAGTAATGAACAGAGGCTCGGAGCAGTGATGTAATAGCTAGCATCAGAAAATGTAGGGTAAAACGAACAAAAAGCAGCGGAACCACATGCTAGTTTGCTGATGTGTAATTAAGCATAGAGAACATTAAGCAGTCTGATGGAACCAACAGGTGGCATCAGAACAAAACTAAAGCATATTAACTATATGTGCACTGGTATGTAATTTAGCACATGTAACATGTCCACTGCCAGAAGTATGGCCCTACAGGTGCAAGCAGAATAACGCGTCTCATGAAAAACTGAATGATGCCCTGAAGAAATTCAAAGGTGCAGTGCTTATGCTAGGAAAGTGTACGTAGGCGCCGGCCGTTGGATAATAGTACCTGATTCTCGGCGGCGTATGGGTATCGTTGTCATACTTGATAGCTAAGGATCGTCGATGGTGCTCGTGTTGCGGTTGAGTTTGGGCCGGCTGTCGCCGTCGCTGAAGCGGCTCCGGTGCTACGGTTGCGACGCTTGTCGACATACAAGAAAGCTCATCTGTGGTAAGTGAACAGTTGCACGATAAAGAGAAAAACCGAAGAAGTACAAATCAAAATAACCTGATGAGGCTGCGGCGTCGGTAAAGCAGGGCCAGTGGAGTTGAATATGGCGTCCGTGGAGCGGGTCCGGTGTACTGGACGAAGGCTTCGGCGGGCGTGTTGTATAGTGTTTTCGGTGAGGCGGATCTGTTGCGGCGGATGAAGGGCCAGCGAAGGGGCGGACGAGGGAGTCAGTGAAGGGCCTACGCTATGGTGGACGAGGGCGCCGGTTCAGCAGATCCGGTGCGGTGGACCATGATGGCGGTCAAGGAGATCTGGAGCGGTGGACAAGCCAGGTGCTGAAGCGGCTCTGGTGAAGTAGTGAGTTGGAAGTTGGGGGTTCCAAGGTGCGGAAGGTAGATCCAGCGGGGTGTGAGGTCCACCGCTGCGGCAGAGGACTAGATTTGGTGGCTTGCCGTGGTTGGGGGGGGGGGGTGGGGGAGGGGCTCTGGGGAAGAATGTTGGGGGCAAAGAGGGGAAAACAATGGAGTTACCAAAGCAGCCCTTTTCCGTTCATGTGGCAGGGGTAAAACAGGAATATCGCAGGGCTAAACTTTCGGGCGCGTGATATTTCGATGTGAGCGGGAAGTTTGAAAGCTTTTGGCGCCTAAAATTATAAGTATTCTGATCTCGTATGGCCGACTATGATATCATGGCCGACAATTTGTTTGTTTTGCACGCAAAAAAATGTGCAAGTTTTGAAAATCAATGTCTCCAACTCGAAACTTAGATTGTCCATTCAATTCAAATATGGATCATTGAGCTACTACAAGAAAATACATCATACGGTCCAATTCAAATGAAATTCCAAATGTGTTTATCCTAAATATGATGACAAAAGCAAAAATGTGTAGGTGTATGAATAAAGTGGATGATTATAAAGTTTGAAAATGCCCGTATGTGTATATCTCTAGGTTTGATATACGAATTTGAAATCACGAAATCCCGGCTTAAAAAATGTACCTCCGTTTAAATGAATTACAAAAGCTAATGACGGAGTCGAATTCCAAAATTCCAATCTTAGGTTTGTAATTCTGGTACATCAAGGTATGTCACGCATGTTCAAAGTATCGTTATCTCATAGTACAAACCGTGAAACAAATTGATCAACCATGAGTGCACAATATCTCAATTACGCTAAAGTCCCTCAAATATAGACACCTCACTCTTTATCTGAAGTCAACCCCCCCCCACCACACACACACACACAGAGAAGTCGTTCTCTCCCCCAAACACCAACACGCGAGCACATTAACACCCCTCTCTCTTGCAAAGTCCGGACCCCAACATAGGTCTCTATCACTTTGTCTCTCGGGCATGCACACATCTCTTCCCTCATTCTCTAGGTCTCCCGGTATCTCTCTTACCCAAGCACACACACTATGTAGAGTGTATATTTCCCATACACACAAAACGTCGCCCCCAAACGTCTATCTCCCTAGTTATGTGGTTCTCGTGCACTCACCTCACACACCACCCCCACTCCAAACAAGCACACTTTGTCTCCTTGTGCACCACTCTCCTCTTTCTATCTCTCCCACATGCGGACCCGCCCCAGCTCCTTCCCTATATACATATATGTCGTGACTCTTTGCATAGCTCCCTAATGTATAATCATTCTCGATTCACACATTGTTCTCTACACCATCTATTCTAGATCTGTCATGAAGTCCCTATCACACACACGATGACTCGCTTCCCTTGCGTCTCCGTTCATAGGCCAATTTCGGACAACATGAACATTGTCGCCCTATCTATATGCCATTTATGGACACAAACGACCCCTCTCTTCCTCTCTCTCTCTCTCTCTCTCTCTCCGTCGCTAGCTCTCTCTTTCTCTCGCTCTCACACCCCTCTCCCACACACACACTCAATGTCTCTTCCAAATAGTCTGCTCCCCCCGCCCGCACCCGTGCTATCTCGCTACTACACATGTCACACCATTCCCCCTTCCCTTATACTAGGTTTACATCATCAGTGGTCTCTCTACTCCACATACACTCTCTCCCTCTCACACACAAACGCGTGCACAAACACACACAGACACACACAAACACCCATTTACCTGGATCCTCATATCTCCTCATGTCCGCATGTGTATCTCACACACTCACTCTCTAATTATGTATATGTGTCTCCACGTTACACAACACAAAGCCCCATGTACATGTCTCTCTCTATCCTCCACACACATAGACACAAAGAATCTATTATCATTGCCTCAGTCTCTAACATATCACACACGCACTCTCTCTCTATCTCTCTCTCGCAAACACGCTCAACAAGGGTTTCCCTGTGAATAACTTACCGTCTATTCATGAACAGTCATGGCAGTACGGCGAACACGAGACGTGAAAAAGAATAAATCTACTCGTGGTTAGACCACCTAGTATGACTACTAGGACTAGAGCAAGCCAAAAAGCGCGCCGCCGTCACCCCCTCCTTGTCGGCGACGGGAAAATCTTCGTTTTACACAGTCGAGAAGTCATTGTGCTAAGGCCCCACATGCCGAGGCGTTGAATAGAATGTAGATGCTAGTTTACGGAAGCAAGTGTCGATAATACGTTTGTATCTCCATACTTATATTTCTTCTCTTATAAAAAACTGAGTTTGTGATGATGGTACGTGTGCCATCTTGCAATATAGACCGTCCGATCTATATCTGACGGATGGAAATTAAAATAAAAGATACCCGCACCCCTTGCCACATTTCCAGACAAGGCCTTCCCTCGTTCATCCTTTTCTCCAACAAACCTCATTGTTGAGCAATTAAGAAAGGAAGCCTCTAGAACAAACTGGCCTGGTGGCCGCTTCCGGCGTCGTCAATCCCCATGCCTCCGCTCAGTTCGACCACCAACCACCACCACACCCCACTCCTCTTCACCTTATCTCATATTTCTCGAGATATCATTAGTTTTTACACATGGGATTACTCCCGCAAGGGTCAATCACAACAAGTGTTTTATAAAAAATGCATCTTGATGTTCCGTGCAATGCACGGATCTTGCTAGTACTCCTACACAAGACTAAGTTGGTGATGCTGGTGTGTCTGCCATCCGTCGTTTCTGACCATTAGATCTACATCTAACGATTGTGAGGTAAGTTGTTGCCTTTTCTCACCAACATCCCACTTTTCTACCAATTTGCAGAAAAACCCATAATTAGTATCTTAAAACCAACCACATCCCTCCCTGACCTCACCAAACAGCCCAAGGAATATATTCTAATTGAAACATAATATATCTCTAGTGACATATGTATATCAAAATTAGAGTGTTCTGTACCAAGTTTGTGAATAAGTATTATTCTAATTATGATTTGTTGCAACGGACATGAACATTGCTAGTATTTCCAACCATGCATTTCTTTTCCTAGTATTCCATAGTTTCGAGTTTTCCATCAAGATATTAGTCACTCATGGTTGATATTTACTTTCAATCATGTACACATATGCACTATGTAACTAGCCTTGCTTATTGGCTTCCAAAGCTTAACTTTCACTCCTACTTACAATATGTAGAGTATTTAACAAAAAACTGCCACTTTCAACCAGCCCTAGGAGGAATATATTGTACAAAAAATATCAAAAACATACCCAAAATTTCTTAATCCATGCCAAAAACTACCTAGTATTCCTGCCGACTAGGTTCGTTTAAACCCATTTATGACAGGGTTGGCCCACATGTCCGTGCTGACGAAGCATCTTAAACCAACACATTTTGTTTGACCGTTGACACGAGGGACCCACATCTGACCTTCTATCCTGTCATTCCCCCTCAAATCATTATTTTTCCTGAACATTACTTCAAATAGTACTGATGTGTGTTCGTCGGTGGCGCCGGTGATGAGCGAGTTGGCCGCCGCTCCGCCGGACGGGCCGGACGCCGCGCTGGGCTCCGCACGGGTTGGCAGGCTGGCCCGAGCCTGACTCGCGAGCGAGCAAGCCGCCGCGCTGGCCTTCGCTCGAGCCAGATGGCTAGCCTTAGCGCGGCGCGCGCGAGCAAGCCGCCGCGCTACCTTGCCAATCTAGCTAGCAAACCTTGCAGACAAGCAGTGGACGGGAGCTATCTTGGCTAGCTAGCGTCCGCGAGTGCCGGACGGAGCTGGCATCCGGGCTGCCGCAACATGGGCTCCGCACCGCCGACGGTTTTGACCTCGCCTTCTTCCGACGGCGGTAGCTGCGTCCCATGGCCGAGGATGATTAGGTGGACGGGCCGGAGGTAGGAGGTCACTCGAGGATTTTTGTTGGTAAGAGCATGTACAATGGTTGATAAAGTAGTCTTATCTTAAGTCTGCCATGTATGCAAGTGGTTGTAGTTTCTTGGCATTTTAGTGGTTTCTTGCATTATTAGAGCAAGTACAATAGAGCTGAGTCAGCAGGCTATAAGAAATAAACTACTACTACATGTTGGCTATAAGATGGGCTGTAGATGACATGGCACTGGCTTATAGCCAGCAGCTGGCTATACTATTAACCATGCTCTTAGGGGTTTCTTGTAAGGAACAATGTATGTACTACTAGCGACAAAAGGCGATTCTAGGTTGCGTTGTACTCCAACAAGTACTACTAGTGGTCGCGGGAGTGTATACCTCGTTTTGTGGGTTCGATCCTGGGCGAACGCACGACTGCCTTTTTTTAAAAATAGTACTACTACACTTCGCTGCGAGCCAATATTTTACACGGGTAGTTTGAGTTTTGAAGTCAAGCGGACGTGCGGCCCCACAATCTGGGTGCACTGGACAACCTAGCCACGTGAATGGGTTTTCCTTCCCAGCATCCCGTGGCTCGCCCTAGCCACACCTCGCTTGCAGCTTCCAGCTAGTAGCATATTTAAACTAGCGCCTCCCAATTAAGCACGAGGATCCGGAAAGGCCTGGCGGGGCATTGGGAACTGTGCAATATGGCTCTGTACATAAAGTGCTCTACTACTACTCTGTAGCTTGTGGCGTTGCATGCATGTACTTCACTCCGTTATCGGCTCTACTATAAAAGAAATTCCTCTTGTCGTGTTTTTTTTAAACGGAGGCAAAAGCTTTGCTTCATCTCATTCATAAAGAAGGAACTACTAACAAAGTTCGACGAGATCCATTACACCTCCACAAATGGAAGCGAAAAGCCTAGTCTCGTTGTATCAAATAACTCAAATGTAAACAGGTTGCTTGTGTGTGTGTGAGAGGAGTGGCTGAGTAGGCTAGCTACGTGAGAGGAGCGGCTGAATAGAGCACCGAGAGTACCCACTAGGCCACTACACAGGTGTAGTTCCCCTGCATTGATAGTACAATGATGGTTCTAGAGAACAGTAGTACCCTTCACTTCCAACTGTAGCTCCTTGGCCCTGAGATTCAAGAGTTCAAAACTGGTGCACTATACAAGACTAGACTAGAAGTCCAGTACATCGCACTACTAGTTGAGAAAAGTAGTAATAGTACTGCTACAGTACGAGTACGTACTCCTCCGTCACATAATGTACGACATTTTTTGACACTAGTTGGCGTGTACAAAAAATGGAAAAAACATACCCAAAATTTCTTAATCCACGCCAAAAACTACTACCTAGTGCTAAAAATTTCTTACTAGTGCTATTATTTACAGTATAATGCAATCCCATAACGTTCCATAATGCTAGTACTAGTACTCCATGGTACCAAAAACTACTACCTAGTGCCAAAAATCCTTACTAGTGCTATTATTTACTAGTGCTATTATTTAGAGTAGTAAATAATAGCCTCACCCCTTCACTGAGGAACGATCTACAGTTGGAAGGGACGAGGCCCTGCGGTTACTACGCTCTTATCTCCTCCTCGCCAGTTCCCCTCCCCCCGAAGAGAAGGCAGTTCGTCGCTGCTTCCATGGATTCGCCAGGCGGTTCTCCTCCTCGTCGGGGCTGGGAGACCTTGGACGATGATCCTGTGGGAGAAATCGCACGCCGCTCCGACGTCCTCACCGCCGCAAGACTCGGTGCTTCCTGCACTAACTTTTTCAAGACGCTGCTTAAACATGCCATGCTTGTTGGTCTTCCATGCGTCCTCGAGGAGAAGGTTCTTCTATGGGACAATCCTTCGAACAGTCTACCGCTCCCTGGCCATGGTTGCACGTTGACTCCACTAGAGTTGCCGACGTTGAGAGGTAGTCGGATTTTGTCCGATGAGCAGGTCAGTAATGGAGTTTGATCATGTAGTACTTAGTTATTCCATTTCCATCCCATAATTTCTCCGCTGCCCACCGTCTTATATATAGGTCTGGGTCGGTGCCAACGAAGATTGGCTTGCATACCTCCGGCCGGATACCACTGTCATTTTGCACAACATCCACAGCAGTGCGGCCGTTTCGGTAGACCCCTTCTCCACCATTGGGATCGGCCTTCCGGACTGGCTGGGCAAGAATACGTATGATGATGCCCACATGAGATTGAAGAAGATAGCAATTGCGGACCCACCGACAAAGCGACACGGCTATGACGATTACTATCTCATCGTGGTGTTCGACATAAGGATTACCATCAATATAGGAGGCAGTAACGGCAGAGGCTGGCGCATGTTGGCGGCGGCAGATTTGTACCCCTACACATTCGAAGACACCATGTGCCATCTAGGCTGCATCTTCGTGGTGACAAGCCAGGGGACTTGTTTCATCTGGTTGCCATCCTACAGTATGGGAGGTTACAAACAGAATGCACAAACCATCATTTGCATCCCTAATGGTACTCCATTATTTTGCAGGGACCAGTCATCCCCCGATCAAAATAAGATCGCCGATCGTGGATGTGCATTCGTCCAATTCCGAGAACTTTTATTTCTGCACGAAAACAACACCATGGTAATTCTGCTAAAAACAGCGTCTGTCTGGGTTAGTTTCATTTAAACCATGCAAATTAGAGTCCAAAACAAGAGCAAACGCGTTAGAAAAAGTAGATACGATGGAGACGCATCAACTCCCCCAAGCTTAACCCATTGCTTGTCCTCAAGCAATTCAGTTGACAAACTGAAAGTGATAAATAAAAACTTTTACAAACTCTTTTGTTCTTGTCTACATAAAGTTGCTTAAATAGCACCAAGGTTTTTAGCAAAGATCATGACTAACCATGTCAACAATAAGTCTTAAAAATTATATTAACTTGTATCAATGGCATAATCAACTAGCGAGCAATAATAAAATATCTCAAATGCCAACACTTTGTCAAAGCAATCATGATATAATACGACAATAATGGTATCACTTGCCATTTCTGAGACTGCAAAAGAAAAATGTAGAGCACCTCCAAAGTTCAAGCAGCGACTAAACATTGTAATTCATGGTAGAAAAGATCCAGTCATGATACATTTAACATTAATATACACAATGCATGACGATGACACTAGTGCTCTTAGGTCAGGCGCTTGTTTGAGAAGGTAATGACTCAACATAAAAGTAAATAGATAGATCCTTCGTAGACAGAAGCAGAGATTTGCAGAGGTGCTAGAGCTCCAGGCTTAAGTGAGAGATAAATATAATTTTGGGAGGTACATCCTTCCTGTCAACGTTACGACCAAGAGTTATCAATATCTTCCATACTAAACCAATTAGCGGCGGTTCCCAAGCGGTAGAAGTAAAGGTTTACTCCCCCTCCGCCAACAAACACACTCCATGGCTAGCCGAATCCAAGGGTACCGTCCATACTGATACGTCTCCATCGTATCTACTTTTCCAAACACTTTTGACCTTGTTTTGGACTCTAACTTACATGATTTGAATGGAACTAACCCGACATGACGCTGTTTTCAGCAGAATTACCATGGTGTTTTTTTTGTGCAGAAATAAAAGTTCTCGGAATGACCTCGAACTTCACGCAGAATATTTTTTGAATTTATAAAAAATATTGGCGAAAGAATCAACACCAGGGGCCCACACCCTATCCACGAGGGTGGGGGGTGCGCCCACCCCCTGGGGGGCGCCCCCTGTCTCGTGGGCCCCCTGAGGCTCCACCGACCTCAACTCCAACTCTATATATTCACGTTCGTGGAGAAAAAATCAGGGAGAAGGATTCATTGCGTTTTATGATATGGAGCCACCGCCAAGCCCTAATCTCTCTCGGGAGGGCTTCGGAGAGGGGAATCCATCGTCATCGTCATCATCAACCTTCCTCCATCACCAATTTCATGATGCTCACCGCCGTGCGTGGGTAATTCCATCGTAGGGTTGCTGGACGGTGATGGGTTGGATGAGATTTATCATGTAATCGAGTTATTTTTCTTACGGTTTGATCCCTAGTATCCATTATGTTTTGAGATTAGAGTTGCTATGACTTTGCTATGCTTAATGCTTGTCACTAGGGCCCGAGTGCCATGATTTCAGATCTGAACCTATTATGTTTTCATGAATATATGTGAGTTCTTGACCCTATTTTGCAAGTGAGTAGTCACCTACTATGTGTTATGATCTGGTAACCCTGAAGTGACAATAATCGGGACCACTCCCAGTGACGACTATAGTTTGAGGAGTTCATGTATTCACTAAATGCTAATGCTTTGTTCCGGTACTCTATTAAAAGAAGGCATTAATACCCTTAGTTTCCACTAGGACCCCGCTGCCACGAGAGGGTAGGACAAAATATGTCATGCAAGTTCTTTTCCATAAGCACGTATGACTATATTCAGAATACATGCCTACATTACATTGATGAACTGGAGCTAGTTCTGTGTCACCCTATGTTATAACTGTTGCATGAGGAATCGCATCCGACATAATTATCCATCACTGATCCATTGCCTACGAGCTTTTCACATATTGATCTTTGCTTAGTTACTTTTCAGTAGCCACTGTCACAATCACTACGAAACCAATACCGTTACTTTTGCCACCATTACCGTTACTTCCATATTACTTTGCTACTAAATACTTTGCTGCAGATATTAAGTCTTCCAGGTGCGGTTAAATTGGCAACTCAACTATTAATACTTGAGAATATTCTTTGGCTCCCCTTGTGTCGAATCAATAAATTTGGGTTGAATACTCTACCCTTGAAAACTGTTGCGATCCCCTATACTTGTGGGTTATCAAGACTATTTTCTGGCGCCGTTGCCAGGGATCATAGCTCTATTCTTTGAGTCACTTGGGATTTATATCTGTTGATCACTACGAGGAACTTGAAAGATGAAAGAACCAAGATTTTTCCCTCAACTACGAGGGGAGGTAAGGAACTGCCATCTAGCTCTGCACTTGATTCACCTTCTGTTATGAGTAAATATGCGACACCTACACCTGCTATTCATTTTGATATGTCGCATGTTATTGATGATGCCACTTCTTCTATGCATGATGCTTATGATGAAACTACTTCTATGCTTGATAATATTGTGCCATTAGGTGAATTTCTTGATGAACAACTTGCTAGTGTTAGAGAGAATGAAATTATTGAAACTGATAATATTGATGAAAGTGATGATGAAGATTCTCCCCCTAGATATGAATTGCATGTTGTGCCTGAGGGTTATTTTATGGATGAAGAAACTACTAGAGATCTTTTAGCTTGCAATGATAGATATGATCTTAAGAAACTGTTAGCTAAGCTGAAAGAAAAATCTTTGAATGCTAGAATGAAATATGACCCTGCTTTTGCTACTTCACCTATCTGTATTTCTGATAAGGATTATGATTTCTCTGTCGATCCTGAGTTAATTACTTTGGTGGAATCTGATCCTTTTTATGGCTATGAATCTGAAATTGTTGTGGCACATCTTACTAAATTAAATGATATAGCCACCCTGTTCACTAATGAGGAAAAAATTTGTTACAACTATATCCTTAGTTATTTCCATTCTCATTAAAGGGTGATGCTAAAACATGGTTTAATTATCTTGATCCTGGTTGTGTGCGTAGTCCCCAAGATATGATTTATTACTTCTCTGCTAAATATTTCCCCGCTCATAAGAAACAAGCTACCTTAAGGGAAATATATAATTTTGTGCAAATTGAAGAAGAGAGTCTCCCACAAGCTTGGGGGAGGCTTCTCCAATTACTTAATGCTTTGCCTGATCATCATCTCAAGAAAAATGAAATACTCGATATCTTTTATAATGGACTGACCGATGCTTCCAGAGACCACCTGGATAGTTGTGCTGGTTGTGTTTTCAGGGAAAGAACTGTTGATCAAGCTGAATTTGTATTGAATAATATGTTGAGTGATGAAAATGATTGGACACTTCCTGAACCAACTCCTAAGCCAACTCCGAAGAAAAGGGGTATTCTATTTCTCAGTCCCGAAGATATGCAAGAGGCAGAGAAATCTATGAAAAAGGGTATTAAAGCGGGAGATGTTAAGAATTTACCACCTATTGAAGAAATACATGGTCTTGATAACCCGACACAAGTAGTAAAGGTAAATTCTCTCTATAGATTTGATGAAGGTGATATTCCTTGTAATAAGTCTGCTAGCCAAGGCTTGGATGAGTTTGATAATTTTATTGTTAAGCAAGAAAACTTCAATGCTTATGTTAGTAGACAATTGAAACATAATGCTTATGTTAGTAGACAATTGAAACATAATGCTTATGCTAAAATTTTGTCCCATTTGGGGCAGGTCTATGTATATGCTTCTCACAAACCAGAGCCTCTCACAACAAGCATGATGGTTTTGGTAGGGAACATCCCACCTTTGGGGACGAAACAATATCCATTGCCTCTTATTGCTTCCTAAAATTTTCTCGTGTCAACATAGAATAACAGGAGTGTTGTGTCAATTTTTGTGATTTTTCGGGGTTCGTATGGACATTTTTATGCATTAACTAAGTTTTCAATGCATTTATGTGCATAATTCAAATTTGAACTACATGCACATGCTGCAATGCATATAAATTGGTTGAAAAATCAAATATGTGTCCTTGGGTGCATTCTTAGGTCCCATGCAAGAAATGGGAATGAATTTCAAACACCAGGGCACCGTTGATTGCCAGCAAAACATTGAGATGCCTGGTTTTTAAATTCTAGTAAATCCAAAACTCGTCTGAAATTGATGAAACTTGGCATGCTATCATGGAATGGCACCCGACATGATGTGGTATTTTTCGTGTCCATTTTGAGAGAAGGCTCACTCAAATAATGACAGCCAACAAAGGCATTTTGAAAAAAATAGCTGCCACTTTAATATTTCAAACGTTTGTATAATACAAACCGTGTGTGTTCTGTTAACCATTCACGTGACATCACGTGTCTTGGTTTTAATGGCCGTAGGAGGTGCCGTGCGGACAGCTGCTTGACCTTGACTGAACGGGAGGCATGCGAGTGCAGTCCGGTGCGCAGGCTGACCAAGAGGAGTGCAAGCTGTCCTCGAAGGCGCAGGCTCACCGGGAAGCGTGCGAGCTATACGCTGCGCAGGCTCACAGGGAAGCGAGCCCTTTGACTTCCATGGCCTCCCGCCTTCCTCTCCATGAGCGCGCCCCCTCAGCGGCATGGGACGTCGCCGTCGAACGCTACCTCTCAGCGCCGCCAGCTGCCGTCCTCCCTCTCCCTGCCCGTCGACCCCAGGACGACATGATGCAAAGTGAGAGCAGGATTTGTGCATCTCTTCAATGCAAACGGTTCTTTTGGATGGCCCATGTGCAACCACTTACAAACAATTTGGTGCGATTTGCATCTGTCATATTGGGTATGATACCATTTGTCAAACTGCAAAGATTGACATTTGTTGATCTAGTAACATTGCCATTTGTCAACCTTGTAACACTGCGATTTGTCAAAATATGAAGCTAAAAATCACTAGCAGTATCTAATTTCTGCAACTAAAATTAAGTAATTAAGCATAGATTTCATTCATAGATTAAGCATTCATTCTTAATTTATACAAACAGTTCAACTCAACAGCTGAACCGACCAAACTTTTCCCCAATTGCTGCCAACCACGTACTGAAATAGCTAGTTTAACTATATATACTAGCTTATTTTAAATACGTTGTACAGTTCCACCACATCTATAGTCAGATGAATAGAACAAAATAGCCCCTAAATACTACTACTACTGCCGAGGGGCTTTGTACTACTTCCGGTTGGCTGTCCTTTGCCGAGCGCGCTCAGTAAGAGGCGGCGGAGGAGGAGCCTACCGACGAGCTGGGCAACCATAATACGGTGCCTGCCGCTGTTGCAGCTTCAGCGACGCTCACCTCGAACACCCTCTGCCGCTCCAGACGACCCCTCTCGAAGCGGTGGTTCTCCTCATAGATCTCCTGATTCCTCGCCTCTAAGGAGGTGTGTGCTGCAGCCACAGCGGCGGTAAGGCTCTTTGCGTGCTCAACGAGGCGCTCCTCCTCCTCCCGCAGGAACTCGGTGTAGCGCGCAAGGTCGCTGACGCACGTGCGGGCATCCACCTCCGCCTCCCGCCTTCGGGCGGCGGTGGCGGAGTAGGTGATGACCCTGGCGGTCGATGGTGGGCTGGCGGCCACGGCGGCCGATGGAAGGGTGGCGGCCACGACCACCACCTCCCGCCTTTGGGCCACGGTGGTGGAGCGGGTGATGGCCAAGGTGGTCGGCAGTGGGGTGGCGGCCACGACGGCCACCTCCCGCCTTCGGGCCACGGCGGTGGAGCGGGAAATGACCCTGGCTTTCGAAGGTGGTGTGCCGGCAACGGCGGCCGGCAACAGGTGCCGACGGGCACCGGCGGCGGAGCGTGTGGTGGGTGTCCTGTGCACACCCAACAGGGACGCCACGCGCACTACACTACATCGGGAACTGCGCCACTGCCGCGGTGTAGCCTCCCAGCTGGAGCCGTCCTCTGATGCCGGCAGAGTGGCTGAGCGACGATGACAGACCGGTGCCGTTGGCGATTGTGGGAGAAGCAGACGAGATAAGCTACAGGAAGGGAGCGGAAAATGCGACGCAGGACTCGCCGACCATGAGGGTTTTTATAGAAGGCCGGTAAGCATTGGGATTTTAGGGGATTTCACCGAGTCGAGCGAGAAGCTTGCGCGGGAACCTACGAGGTTGCGCGGGAACGGGCTCACCGATGATTCGTTGGTGCCATCCTTTGGCCAAAAGAACACCCCCGCGCGCTGCGCAAGCTTGCGTTGTAAACCGTCTGCGGCAGCGGGGTGACAAGACGTGCGAGAGGAGGACAAAAGGCCATGTACACATACGGTTAATAAAAAAGGTTTGCGATTTACTTACCTACTATACCCCTGTCCTGGTTGGTAAGTATGATTTAACTAATAAAATACGAATGCATGTCGCCAAAGATTATATAGTCGGATTCGTATTTGAACATAGTTTCCAATTATATATATTTTTTTAACATGCATTAACATATTGTTGGTTAAATTTGAGGGCAAAGTATGGCACAGAATATAAAGGGGACTATAGACTAGACGGAGGTGGTAGCACACGGCCGCTCTCTACGCAGCGACACAAGTGTCGACCGGCTTGTAGGCGACCATTTCCTGCGTGTTCAACTGCTCTATGCGTGTGGTTGCTTGTGGTTTAGGCGGCCGCGGCGTGCTCTGCTCGCGTCCTGCCGTGCGCGCTCTGCTCTCACATCCCTCTGGATGCTCTGCCATTGTCCCTCAGCGTGCTGCCAGTGTTTGGGGCCGGCGCACGATGACGCACGTTCGTGTGCATGCGGTTGCGCTGCGTGCGGCGCAACGATGCAGTTACCCGCTGCAAAAACTGTCATGCGGACGCGCCGAGAATCCACGCCGCCCGGCCCCCTTTATTTCTGTGGCCATTTACCTTCATCTCTCGTCTCACATGACACAATAAGCACACCCACGAGGACACATACAGAGAGGACATACAGCGGTGTCAATGGCGCTCCCCGTGGCTCCAATGGCGCTCCCAGGGCCCGACGACGACAACGGCGGGCAGTTCACCAAGCAACACGTCGTAGACACCCACGTGAGGGGGAAGGCTCTCTCATGGTGTACACGAACGGTCCGGTCTCGGTGGAGAGCTCCATCCAAACTATGGAGCAGTTCCTTGCCGAGGACAAGTACCAAGTGGTCGGCTTCGACCTCGAGTACACCATGGGTCATGAAGGGCACGATCAGAAGGTTGCCATTGCACAGTTGTGCGTGTGACATGACGTCCTCGTCTACCACTACCACCTGGCCACAATGCCTTGCGAGCGTTTCTCCAGGTTTTGTTGGGGAACGTAGCAATAATTCAAAATTTTCCTACGTGTCACCAAGATCAATCTATGGAGTCATCTAGCAACGAGGGAGGAGTGGATCTACATACCCTTGTAGATCGCGCGCGGAAGCGTTCAAGAGAACGAGGTTGATGGAGTCGTACTCGTCGTGATCCAAATCACCGATGATCCTAGCGCCGAACGGACGGCACCTCCGCGTTCAACACACGTACGGAGCAGCGACGTCTCCTCCTTCTTGATCCAGCAAGGGGAATGGAGAGGTTGAGGGAGATCCAACAGCACGACGGCGTGGTAGTGGAAGTAGCGGGATTCCAACAGGGCTTCACCAAGCGCCGCGGGAGGAGGGAGATGTGTCATGGGAGGGAGAGGGAGGCGCCAGGGCTTAGGTTAGATTGCCCTCCCTTTCCCCCACTATATATAGGGCCAAGGGAGAGGGGGGGGGCGCAGCCTTGGCCCTTCCTCCAAGGAAGGGTGCGGCCAAGGGAGGAGTCCCTCCTCCCCAAGGCACCTCGGAGGTGCCTTCCCCCTTTAGGACTCTTCCTTTCTCTCTTCTCTTAGTGCATGGGCCTCTTGGGGCTGGTGCCCTTGGCCCATATAGGCCAAGGTGCACCCCCTACAGCCCATGTGGCCCCCCGGGGCAGGTGGCCCCACCCGGTGGACCCCCGGGACCCTTCCGGTGGTCCCGGTACAATACCGGTGACCCCGAAACTTGTCCCGATGGTCGAAATAGCGCTTCCTATATATAATTCTTTACCTCCGGACCATTCCGGAACTCCTCGTGATGTCCGGGATCTCATCCGGGACTCCGAACAACTTTCGGGTTACTGCATACTAATATCTCTATAACCCTAGCGTCACTGAACCTTAAGTGTGTAGACCCTACGGGTTCGGGAGACATGCAGACATGACCGAGACGTTCTCCGGTCAATAACCAATAGCGGGATCTGGATACCCATGTTGGCTCCCACATGTTCCACGATGATCTCATTGGATGAACCACGATGTCAAGGACTTAATCAATCCCGTATACAATTCCCTTTGTCTAGTGGTATTGTACTTGCCCGAGATTCGATCGTCGGTATCCGATACCTTGTTCAATCTCGTTACCGGCAAGTCTCTTTACTCGTTCTGTAACACATCATCCCGTGATCAACTCCTTGATCACATTGTGCACATTATGATGATGTCCTACCGAGTGGGCCCAGAGATACCTCTCCGTTTACATGGAGTGACAAATCCCAGTCTCGATTCGTGCCAACCCAACAGACACTTTTGGAGATACCTGTAGTGTACCTTTATAGCCACCCAGTTACGTTGTGACATTTGGCACACCCAAAGCACTCCTACGGTATCTAGGAGTTGCACAATCTCATGGTCTAAGGAAATGATACTTGACATTAGAAAAGCTTTAGCATACGAACTACATGATCTTGTGCTAGGCTTAGGATTGGGTCTTTGTCCATCACATCATTCTCCTAATGATGTGATCCCGTTATCAACGACATCCAAAGTCCATGGTCAGGAAACCGTAACCATCTATTGATCAACGAGCTAGTCAACTAGAGGCTTACTAGGGACATGGTGTTGTCTATGTATCCACACATGTATTTGAGTTTCCTATCAATACAATTCTAGCATGGATAATAAACGATTATCATGAACAAGGAAATATAATAATAACTAATTTATTATTGCCTCTAGGGCATATTTCCAGCAGTCTCCCACTTGCACTAGAGTCAATAATCCAGTTCACATCGATATGTGATTAACACTCAAGGTCACATCCCCATGTGACTAACACCCAAAGAGTTTACTAGAGTCAATAATCTAGTTCACATTACCATGTGATTAACACTCCATGAGTTCTGGGTTTGAACATGTTATGCTTGTGAGAGATGTTTTAGTCAACGGGTCTGCAACATTCAGATCCGTATGTACTTCGCAAATCTCTAGGTCATATTATAAATGCTGCTTCCACGCTCCACTTGGAGCTATTCCAAATTGTTGCTCCACTATACGTATCCGGTTTGCTACTCAGAGTCATTCGGATAGGTGTTAAAGCTTGCATCGATGTAACCCTTTACGCCGAACTCTTTATCACCTCCATAATCGAGAAACATGTCCTTATTACTCCAAGGACAATTTTTGACCGCTATCTAGTGATCCACTCCTGGATCACCTTTGTACCCTCTTGCCAGACATGTGGCAAGGCACACATCAGGTGCGGTACTCAGCATGGCATACCGTATAGAGCCTATGACAAAATCATAGGGGACGACATTCGTCCTTTCTCTTTCTTCTGCCGTGGTCGAGCTTTAAGTCTTAACTTCATACCTTACAACTTAGGCAAGAACTCCATCTTTGACTGATCCATCTTGAACACCTTCAAGATCATGTCAAGGTATGTGCTCATTTGAAAGTACCATTAAGTGTTTTGATCTATCCTTATAGATCTTGATGCTCAATGTTCAAGTAGCTTAATCCAGGCTTTCCATTGAAAAACACTTTCCAAATAACCCTATATGCTTTCCAGAAATTCTACGTCATTTCTGATCCACAATGTGTCAATAACATATACTCATCAGAAATTCTATAGTGCTCCCACTCACTTCTTTGGAAATACAAGTTTCTCATAAACTTTGTATACACCCAAAAACTTTGATCATCTCATCAAAGCATACATTCCAACTCCGAGATGCTTACTCCAGTCCTTAGAAGGATTGCTGGAGCTTTGCATACTTATTAGCATCTTTCAGGATTGACAAAACCTTCCAGTTGTATCACATACAACCTTTCCTCAAGAAAATCGTCGAGGAAACAATGCTTTGACATCCTATCTGCAAGATTTCATAAATAATGCAGTAATAGCTAATATAATTCCAACAGACTCTTAGCATCACTACGAATGAGAAAGTCTCATCATAGTCAACTCCTTGAACTTGTCGGAAAAGACTTAACGAAAGTCGAGCTTTCTTAATGGTGATACTTACCATCATTGTCCGTCTTCCTTTTAAAATCCATCTGTACTCAACAGCCTTACGACCATCAAGCCGTTCTGCCAAAGTCTACACTTTGTTTTCATACATGGATCCTCTCTCGGATTTTATGGCCTCGAGCCATTTATCAGAATCCGGGCCCACCATCGCTTCTCCATAGCTCGTAGGTTCATTGTTGTCTAGCAACATGACTTCCAAGACAGGATTACGCACCACTCTGAAGTAGTACACATCCTTGTCATCCCACGAGGTTTGTTAGTGACTTGATCTGAAGTTTCATGATCACTATCATAAGCTTCCACTTCAATTGGTGTAGGTGCCACAGGAACAACTTCCTGTGCCCTGCCACACACTAGTTGAAGAGACAGTTCAATAACCTCATCAAGTCTCCACCATCCTCCCACTCAATTCTTTCGAGAGAAACTTTTCCTCGAGAAAGGACCCGATTCCAGAAACAATCCCTTATTGCTTTCGGATCTGAGACAGGAGGTATATCCAACTATTTTGGGTGTCCTATGAAGATGCATTTATCCGCTTTGGGTTCGAGCTTATCAGCCTAAAACTTTTTCACATAAGCGTCGCAGCCCCAAACTTTTAAGAAATGACAGCTTAGGTTTCCCTAAACCATAGTTCATACGGTGTCATCTCATCAGAATTACGTGGTGCCCCTTTTAAAGTGAATGTGGTTGTCTCTAATGCCTAACCCATAAACTATTGTGGTAATTCGATAAGAGACATCATGGAATGCATCATATCCAATGGGGTGCAGTTATGATGTTCAGACACACCATCACACTATGGTGTTCCAGGCTGTATTAGTTGTGAAACAATTTCCACAATGTCTTAATTTTGTGCCAAACTCGTAATTCAGATATTCATCTCTATGATCATATCATAGATATTTTATCCTCTTGTCATGACGATCTTTCAACTTCACCCTGAAATTACTTGAACCTTTCAATAATTCAGACTCGTGATTCATCAAGTAAATATACTCAACATCTACTCAAATCATCTGTGAAGTAAGAACATAATGATATCCACTACACGCCTCAGCACTCATTGGACTGCACACATCAAAATGTATTACTTCCAACAAGTTGCTTTCTAGTTCCATTTTACTGAAACGGAGGCTTTCAGTCATCTTGCCCATGTGGTATGATTTGCATGTCTCAAGTGATTCAAAATCAAGTGAGTCCAAATGGTCCATTTGCATGGAGTTTCTTCATGCATATACACCAATAGACATGGTTCGCATGTCTCAAACTTTTCAAAAATGAGTGAGTCCAAAGATCCATCAACATGGAGCCTCTTCATGCGTTTTATACCGATATGACTTAAGTGGCAGTGCCACAAGTAGGTGGTACTATCATTACTATATTATATCTTTTGGCATGAACATGTGTATCACTATGATCGAGATTCAATGAACCATTCATTTTAGGTGCAAGACCATTGAAGGTATTATTCAAATAAACAGAGTAACCATTATTCTCCTTAAATGAATAACCGTATTGCGATAGACATAATCCAATCATGTCTATGCTCAACGCAAACACCAATCTCGATGGTAGAGGGAGCGTGCGATGCTTGATCATATCAACATTGGAAACACTTCCAACACATATCGTCATCTCACCTTTAGCTAGTCTCCGTTTCTTCCGTAGCTTTTATTTCAAGTTACTAACACTTAGCAACCGAACCGGTATCTAATACCCTGGTGCTCCTAGGAGTACTAGTAAAGTACACATCAACACAATGTATATCCAATATACTTCTATCGACCTTGCTAGCCTTCTCATCTACCAAGTATCTAGGGTAATTCTGCTCCAGTGGCTGTTCCCCTTATTACAGAAGCACTTAGTCTTGGGTTTGGGTTCAACCTTGGGTTTCTTCACTAGAGCAGCAGCTGAATTGCCGTTTCATGAAGTATCCCTTCGTGCCCTTGCCCTTCTTCAAACTAGTGGTTTCACCAACCATCAACAATTGATGCTCCTTCTTGATCTCTACTTTTGTGGTGTCAAACATCGCGAATATCTCAAGGATCATCATATATGTCCCTGATATATTATAGTTCATCACGAAGCTCAAGCAGCTTGGTGGTAATGACTTCGGAGAACCATCACTATTTCATCTGGAAGATCAACTCCCACTCGATTCAAGCGATTGTTGTACTCAGACAATCTGAGCACAAGTTCAACAATTGAGCTTTTCTCCCTTAGTTTGCAGGCTAAGAAAATCGTCGGAGGTCTTATACCTCTTGACGTGGGCACGAGCCTGAAATCCCAATTTCATCCCTCGAAACATCTCATATGTTTCGCGACGTTTCAAAACGTCTTCGGTGCCTCAACTCTAAGCCGTTTAACTGAACTATCACGTAGTTATCAAAATGTGTATGTCAGATGTTCGCAACATCCACAGACAACATTCGAGGTTCAGCACACTGAGCGGTGCATTAAGGACATAAGCCTTCTATGAAGCAATGAGGACAATCCTCAGTTTACGGACCTAGTCCGCATAATTGCTACTATCAACTTTCAACTAAATTTTCTCTAGGAACATATCTAAACAGTAGAACAGAAACGTGAGCCACGACATAATTTGCGAAGACCTTTTGACTATGTTCAGGATAATTAAGTTCATCTTATGAACTCCCACTCAGATAGACATCCCTCTAGTCATCTAAGTGATTACATGATCCGAGTCAACTAGGCCGTGTCCGATCATCACGTGAGACGGACTAGTCAACATCGGTAAACATCTTCATGTTGATCGTATCTACCATACGACTCATGCTCGACCTTTCGGTTTCTTGTGTTCCGAGGCCATGTCTGTACATGCTAGGCTCGTCAAGTCAACCTAAGTGTTTCGCGTGTGTAAATCTGGCTTACACCCGTTGTATGTGAACGTAAGAATCTATCACACCCGATCATCACGTGGTGCTTCGAAACGACGAACTTTCGCAACGGTGCACAGTTAGGGGGGAACACTTTCTTGAAATTTTAATGAGGGATCATCTTATTTACTACCGTCGTTCTAAGCAAATAAGATGTATAAACATGATAAACATCACATGCAATCAAATAGTGACATGATATGGCCAATATCATATTGCTCCTATTGATCTCCATCTTCGGGGCTCCATGATCATCATCGTCACCGACATGACACCATGATCTCCATCATCATGATCTCCATCATTGTGTCTCCATGAAGTTGTCTCGCCAACTTATTACTTCTACTACTACAGCTAACGGTTAGCAATAAAGTAAAGTAATTACATGACGTTTATGTAGACACGCAGGTCATAAATAAATTAAGACAACTCCTATGGCTCCTGCCGGTTGTCATACTCATCGACATGCAAGTCGTGATTCCTATTACAAGAACATGATCAATCTCATACATCACATATATCATTCATCACATTCTTCTAGGCCATATCACATCACATAGCATACCCTGCAAAAACAAGTTAGACGTCCTCTAATTGTTGTTTGCATGTTTTACGTGGCTGCTATGGGTTTCTAGCAAGAACGTTTCTTACCTACGCAAGAACCACAACGTGATATGCCAATTGCTATTTACCCTTCATAAGGACCCTTTTCATCGAATCCGATTCGACTAAAGTGGGAGAGACAGACACCCGCTAGCCACCTTATGCAACTAGTGCATGTCAGTCAGTGGAACCAATCTCACATAAGAGTACATGTAAGGTCGGTCCAGGCCGCTTAATCCCACAATGCCACCGAATCAAGATTGAACTAGTAACGGTAAGCATATTGAACAAAATCAACGCCCACAACTACTTTGTGTTCTACTCGTGCATAGAAACTACGCATAGACCTAGCTCGTGATGCCACTGTTGGGGAACGTAGCAATAATTGAAAATTTTCCTACGTGTCACTAAGATCAATCTATGGAGTCATATAGCAACGAGGGAGGAGTGGATCTACATACCCTTGTAGATCGCGCGCGGAAGCGTTCAAGAGAACGGGGTTGATGGAGTCGTACTCGTCGTGATCCAAATCACCGATGATCCTAGCGCCGAACGGACGGCACCTCCACGTTCAACACACGTACGGAGCAGCAACGTCTCCTCCTTCTTGATCTAGCAAGGGGAATGGAGAGGTTGATGGAGATCCAACAGCACGACGGCGTGGTGGTGGAAGTAGCGGGATTCCAATAGGGCTTCGCCAAGCGCCGCGGGAGGAGGGAGATGTGTCATGGGAGGGAGAGGGAGGCGCCAGGGCTTAGGTTAGATTGCCCTCCCTTTCCCCCACTGTATATAGGGACAAGGGAGAGGGGGGGGCGCAGCCTTGGCCCTTCCTCCAAGGAAGGGTGCGGCCAAGGGAGGAGTCCCTCCTCCCCAAGGCACCTCGGAGGTGCCTTCCCCCTTTAGGACT
This sequence comes from Triticum urartu, assembly GCF_003073215.2. NCBI lineage: Eukaryota > Viridiplantae > Streptophyta > Magnoliopsida > Poales > Poaceae > Triticum > Triticum urartu. The sequence goes on from NC_053027.1 coordinate 456,918,625, forward strand.
CTTCATTTCTCTCTTCTCTTAGCACATGGGCCTCTTGGGGCTGGTGCCCTTGGCCCATATAGGCCAAGGCGCACCCCCTACAGCCCATGTGGCCCCCCGGGGCAGGTGGCCCCACCCGGTGGACCCCCGGGACCCTTCCGGTGGCCCCGGTACAATACCGGTGACCCCAAAACTTGTCCCGATGGCCGAAATAGCACTTCCTATATATAATTCTTTACCTCCGGACCATTCCGGAACTCCTCGTGATGTCCGGGATCTCATCCGGACTCCGAACAACTTTCGGGTTACCGCATACTAATATCTCTATAACCCTAGCGTCACTGAACCTTAAGTGTGTAGACCCTATGGGTTCGGGAGACATGCAGACATGACCGAGACATTCTCCGGTCAATAACCAACCGCAGGATCTGGATACCCATGTTGGCTCCCACATGTTCCACGATGATCTCATCGGATGAACCATGATGTCAAGGACTTAATCAATCCCGTATACAATTCCCTTTGTCTAGTGGTATTGTACTTGCCCGAGATTCGATCGTCGGTATCCGATACCTTCTTCAATCTCGTTACCGGCAAGTCTCTTTACTCGTTCCGTAACACATCATCCCGTGATCAACTCCTTGATCACATTGTGCACATTATGATGATGTCCTACCGAGTGGGCCCAGAGATACCTCTCCGTTTACACGGAGTGACAAATCCCAGTCTCGATTCGTGCCAACCCAACAGACACTTTCGAAGATACCTGTAGTGTACCTTTATAGCCACCCAGTTACGTTGTGACGTTTGGCACACCCAAAGCACTCCTACGGTATCCGGGAGTTGCACAATCTCATGGTCTAAGGAAATGATACTTGACATTAGAAAAGCTTTAGCATACGAACTACATGATCTTGTGCTAGGCTTAGGATTGGGTCTTTGTCCATCATATCATTCTCCTAATGATGTGATCCAGTTATCAACTACATCCAATGTCCATGGTCAGGAAACCGTAACCATCTATTGATCAACGAGCTAGTCAACTAGATGCTTACTAGGGACATGGTGTTGTCTATGTATCCACACATGTATCTGAGTTTCCTATCAATACAATTCTAGCATGGATAATAAACGGTTATCATGAACAAGGAAATATAATAATAACTAATTTATTATTGCCTCTAGGGCATATTTCCAATAGGTTTATCAACAACTCCGACTACATTTTCGCTATGGTGGGCACCACCAACGATCTAAAAGTGCTCAAGGTTTCATGCTTGAAATGCCCGAATCTTGTCAACATTCAAAGCCACTACAAAAACAAACTGAACTCCCTGGTTGACCTCGCATCGGCCATCATCGACCCCTACTACATTAACATGAAGAATGAGAGCAATAAGGGGACGAACGCCTGGCACAGTGTCTGGCATAAGAGACTGGATGAACAATATGTCAAGTACGCGGCCATGGACGCGTACACAAGCTACGAGATGTACAGGTGGATCATTGACATGAGGAACTATCTTCTTCCTGATCCAGACGAGGGATTAAGCCAAATAGAAGTGACGGGAGCGTCACAAGAAGTAGATGACTAGACGGTCGTTTCTCCTACTTTAGAATGCACGCAATTGTTTATTGAGGTGTGTGTAAATGATCTGTATAGTCACTTATGTAACTGGATGTTTATTTCAGTTATATATATATATATATATATGTTATTCTACTGTAGATAGATCAAATCACATGGTTTATTAGTAGCAATCGCCTATGTTATTATTGGTCTTCGCACACATTTCCGATAAGGGACCTGTTTGCCGCGTATCACACACATCTTGTCAGTTGAACCATTTCCATTGTGTTGCCTAATCACACACAGTTCATCCTAGTGAACCGTATGCTATATATCGCACACACCTTCATCTGGTTGCCCGTTTCTTTTGTTCCTCCTCATCCCAAACAGTTAATTGAACTAAACTGTATGTCCTGCATCGCACACGCAACTAAAATCTAAACCTTGTTTGATGCATCCATCATCGCAAACAATTTGCACCTTTTTGACGGGTTTTTTTACACCACCGTGTGCGACTATGGCATCGCACATAGTTTCGTTGAAGGGTCTCTGATCGTAGTGTCGTGTTTGGACCTTCCTGCAGTAGTGTCGGGCGCAAGGAAGCTTATTTTCGAAAAAAATCGTGTTAAAATCTTAGGGCGATCGGAGTTACGGATCTTCGGGAATATAAGAAATAGTTTTTGGCCAGAAAACAGGAAGCCGAAACAAAAGAGAACAAAGAGGGAGATCCAATCTCGGAGGGGCTCCCGCCCCTCCGCCGCCATGGAGGCCATGGACCAGAGAGGGAACTCTCCTCCCATCTAGGGGGGAGGCCAAGGAAGAAGAAGAAAGAGGGGGGCTCTCTTCCCCTCTCTCTCGGTTGCGTCGGAGTGCCGCCGGGGAAAGGATCGTGACGACGATCTACATCAACAATCTTGCTACCATCAACACCAACTCTCCTCCTCAATGCAGCGGTGTAACACCTCTTCTCCCTGCTGTAATCTCTACTTAAACATGGTTCTCAATACTATATATTATTTCCCAATGATATGTGCTTAACCTATGATGTTTGAGTATATCTGTTTTGTCCTATGGGTTGATAGATGATCATGATTGGTTTGAGTTGTATATTTTTTTGTGTTGTCCTACGGTGTCCTCCATGACATGCGGATGGATCCCTATTGTAGGGTGTCGCAATATATTAATGGTTCGCTTATGGTGGGTGGCGTGAGTGACAGGAGCACATACCCGACTTTGGGGGTCATTGCGTATGGGATAAAGAGGACTTGATTCTTAATGCTATGGTTGGGTTTCATGACCTTAATGATCTTTAGTAGTTGCAGATGCTTGCTAGAGTTACAATCATAAGTGCATATGATCCAAGTAGAGAAAGTATGTTAGCTCATGCCTCTCCCTCATATAAAATTGCAACAATGATCACCGGTTTAGTTATCGATCACCTAGGGACAAATGACTTTCTTGTTGACAAAAGCTATCTACTTTTATTGTCTTGCCGTTTACTCGTAGTTTTGTTCTCGCAAAGTACTCATAGTTTTATTCTTGCAAAATAGTTTCATACTTGTTTTAGGTAAAGCAAACGTTAAGTGTGCGTAGAGTTGTATCGGTGGTCGATAGAACTTGAGCGAATATTTGTTCTACCTTTAGCTCCTCGTTGGGTTCCACACTCTTATTTATCGAAAAAGGCTACAAACGATCCCCTACACTTGTGGGTTATCTCCAAGGAAGGAGACATAAACACTTGGGTATGGGCACTCCCCTTGGAAACTGCCAAGCTTGGGGGAGTGCCTCGGTATCATATCACCATCACACCTTTATCTTTACCGTTGTTCTTAGTTTGATCCTTTTGGTAATATCTTGATCTAGCAGAATAAAGTTTTAGTATGATCTAGTTTTGAGTTTTGCTTTTTGATCCTTCTATGTAATCGAGTCCATGAGCTATATATAATAAAGATTAGTGTTGAGTGAAGGGCTTGATTATCTTACTATGATCTTGAGGGAATAAAATAAAAGAAAAAGAATAAAAAGAACTAAAGAGATCATATGGATCTTATGGAGAGTAATGACTTCACATATAAAGAGTATGATGGATAAAAGTTGTTGAGAATTTACAAACATAGTTTTGGTCATCGTTGCAATTAATAGGAATTAATAAAGAAAGAGAGGTTTTCACATATAAATATACTATCTTGGACATCTTTTATGATTGTGAGCACTCATTCAAATGTGACATGCTATAGAGTTGATGTTGGATAAGGAAGACAACGTAATGGGTTATGTTTTCTTACATCTAAAATAAATTATATTGTCATGGATCATCCAACATGTTGAGCTTGCCTTTCCCTCTCATGCTAGCCAAATTCTTTGCACCAAGTAGAGAAACTACTTGTGCTTCCAAATATCCCTAAACCCAGTTTTGCCATGAGAGTCCACCATATCTACCTATGGATTGAGTAAGATCCTTCAAGTAAGTTGTCATCGTTGCAAGCAATAAAAATCGCTCTCTAAATATGTATGACTTATTAGTGTGGAGAAAAAAAAGCTTTATACGATCTTGTGATGTGGAAGAAATAAAAGCGATGGACTGCATAATAAAGGTCCATATCACAAGTGGCAATATAAAGTGACGTTCATTTGCATTAAGATTTCGTGCATCCAACCATAAAAGCACATGACAACCTCTGCTTCCCTCTATGAAGGGCCTATCTTTTATTCTTGTCTTATACTTCATGCAAGAGTCACGGTGATCTTCAACTTTCCTTTTTACAGTTTATCCTTTGGCAAGCACAATATGTTGGAAAAATCCTGATATATATAGCTAATTGGATGTGAGTTTTCATGAACTATTATTGTTGACATTGCCCTTGAGGTAAAAAGTTGGGAGGCAAAACTATAAGCCCCTATCTTTCTCTGTGTCCGGCTAAAACTTCATACCCATAAATATTGCATGAGTGTTAGCAATTGTGAAAGACTAAATGATAGTTGAGTATGTGGACTTGCTGAAAAGCTCTTATATTGATTCTTTCCGATGTTAAGATAAATTGCAATTGCTTCAATGACTGAGATTATAGTTTGTTAGTTCTCAATGAAGTTTATGATTCATACTTGAAATTGTGAATGAATTGTTACTTTAGCATAAGAAATCATATGACAATATTTATATATGTTGTTGTTATAATAATGATCATGATGCCCTCATGTCCGTATTTTATTTTTATCGACACCTCTATCTCTAAACATGTGGACATATTTTTCGATCTCGACTTTCGCTTGAGGACAAACGAGGTCTAAGCTTGGGGGAGTTGATACGTCCATTCTGCATCATGCTTTTGTATCGATATTTATTGCATTATGGGTTGTTATTACACACTATGTCACAATACTTATGCCTATTCTCTCTTATTTTACAAGGTTTACATGAAGAGGGGGAATGCCGGCAACTAGAATTCTGGGCTGGGAAAGGAGCAAATATTAGAGACCTATTCTACACATCTCCAAAAGTCCTGAAACTTCACGGGAGCACGTTTCAGAATATATAAAAAATATTGGGCGAAAGAAGTACAGAGGGGGGCCACCCACCATCCACGAGGGTGGGGGACGTTCCCTACCCCCTGGGCACGCCCCCTGCCTCGTGGGCCCCCTGGCAGCCCTCTGATGCCCATCTATGTCTATATGGAGTCTTTCGTCAAGGAAAAAATCATAAGCAAGCTCACGGGAAGAAAATCCGCCGCCACGAGGCGGAACCTTGGAGGAACCAATCTAGGGCTCCGGCGGAGCTGTTCTGCTGGGGAAACTTCCCTCCAGGAGGGGGAACTCATCACCATCGTCATCACCAACGATCCTCTCATCGGGAGGGGGTTAATCTCCATCAACATCTTCAACAGCACCATCTCATCTCAAGCCCTAGTTCATCTCTTGTATCCAATCTTTGTCCCAAAGCCTCAGATTGGTACATGTGGGTTGCTAGTAGTGTTGATTACTCCTTGTAGTTGATGCTAGTTAGTTTATTCGGTGGAAGATCATATGTTCAGATCCATTATGCATATTAATACCCCTCTGATTATGAACATGAATATGATTTGTGAGTAGTTACGTTTGTTCCTAAGGACATGGGAGAAGTCTTGCTATAAGTAGTCATGTGAATTTGGTATTCGTTCGATATTTTGATGAGATATATGTTGTCATTCCTCTAGTGGTGTCATGTGAATGTCGACTACATGACACTTCACCATTGTTTGGGCCTATAGGGAGGCATTGGGAAGTAATAAGTAGATGATGGGTTGCTTGAGTGACAGAAGCTTAAACCCTAGTTTATGCGTTGCTTCGTAAGGGTCTGATTTGGATCCATATGTTTCATGCTATGGTTAGGTTTACCTTAATACTTTTGTTGTAGTTGCGGATGCTTGCAATAGGGGTTAATCATAAGTGGGATGCTTGTCCAGGGAAGGATAGTACCCAAGCACCGGTCCACCCACATATCAAATTATCAAAGTACCGAACGTGAATCATATGAGTGTGATGAAAACTAGCTTGACGATAATTCCCATGTGTCCTCGGGAGCGTTTTCCTTTATATAAGAGTTAGTCCAGGTTTGTCCTTTGATACAAAAAGGATTGGGCCATCTTGCTGCACCTTATTTACTTTTATTACTTGTTACCCGTTACCAATTACCTTATCACAAAACTATATGTTACCGATAATTTATGTGCTTGCAGAGAATACCTTACTGAAAACTGCTTATCATTTCCTTCTGCTCCTCGTTGGGTTCGACACTCTTACTTACCGAAAAGGCTATGATAGATCCCCTACACTTGTGGGTCATCAGGTGGGCTATTTATAGCCAGGACGCAACCCAACCTGATTTTTCCGAAATGACCCTAGGTCACTAAGGAACTGACACGTGTCCAACAGGGAGATTTCAAACACACGCGGCAGCTTGACTTGGGCTACAAGTTAAGCTAACTTATCCAGCTCTGGATAAGATTTGCTCTCATTGTCTTCACTTGAAGACATAGGATTTGGTTGAGCATCACATCAGTCACTCTGACTTTCTTTACTTGGACCCCACTTAACAGTACGGTGGTTCCTATGACTCAACAAAGAAGAAAAGGAAACTATGTAACAACTATATCTTCGTACTCCGTAGTCTTCAATATGAATGTTTTCACAGACCACCATTGTCTTCAATGTCTTCACACATTTTTAGGGGTCATCTATGGTAGGTAAACCGAATCAATATGGGACTACTACCTGTATTATCCTGCAATTCTCACAAACACATTAGTCCCTCAACCAAGTTTGTCGTCAATACTCCAAAACCAACTAGGGGTGGCACTAGATGCACTTACAATCTCCCCCTTTTTGGTGATTGATGACAAACTGGTTGAAGTTTTCAATGGGGATAAAAGTATGTGAAAGTTGAGAGTTACGGCATTGTCTTCATAAGTAGCAAAAAGGCTCCCCCTGAATATGTGCATATAAGTAGTTTGCTTTTGTATGCAAATGCACATGGCAGGTTTTACTTTGTGGAGATCCTCTTCAACTTATGAAGACAATTCATCATGTATATAAAGGTATACTGAAGATAATGACATGCATAATGAAAAATGGACGTCTACAGAATGACTTCATGCAGAATTTATCATCGCATCACAAAGTAGCAGAAAAAGTAGCAGACGACCATCGAGTTTAAGTGTTACAACCCAAAGAACCAAATGTATCAAAAAAACGAGAGTTGTAAACACTTGGCAAAAATAGTGCAACCGCCCATAAGGACCCACTTAAAGACTATCAACTCATTTGCTTCTCCCCCTTTTGTCAGTAATGACCAAAAAGTTTGAAGACATAGAGTATCTACTCGTTCCCATCAGGAGTAGATGTAGGTGCAGGGTCGACGTTGGAGTTCGGTGGTGCAGAAGGGCCTGGTGCAGTGTCGAGATGTAGTGAAGCCATGGTTGGTGAAGTGGCGTCGTCTTCTTCATCGATGACTCTCACAACAACAGTTGCAGCCGAAGACGAGTACTCAGAATCTTCTATTAGTGCGGCGCCAGCTTGCATTGCATGGTGGTCTGGAATCAAATCTGAAGACCTCAGCGGAGCCATCTTCGTGAAGATCTTCTTCAGGGTAGAGTAGTGTGAGACTCTTCCAAGACCGCCGACAGGCTTCATGGGCAACGAACGAGTTCTTGGTAGCCAAATTTCTGATGTGATTGATGTCCACCAAGATGCTCTGCATCTGACGCTTGAGCCAGTCGTGATGCTTATCCTAATTCTGATGTAAGGCCACAAGAATATCTCGGTCATTGAGAACACGAGAATTCTTCCGAGGCCTTTGAGCTATTGTACTGTCAGTGGCTTCGGTGTTGGCACAATGAGGCACACGTATATTACGAGCCAGAGGATAAGCAGGAGTTGCCGCATTGGGGACATGAATGCCTTCTATTGGCTGCATGAAGCTTTGATGATCAACATTATGAAGATATAGCGGCTCCTTGGCAGGCTCCGGGTAGATGGCTTCGACAAACAAATCAACTTCAGGTAGAAAGACAAGATGGTTGCACACTGAGGGTTGATAGTCAACAGAAGAGTGGACCTGGATCAGACGCATCACCCATGGAGCATAAAACTTAAGGCCAAACAAATCAATCCCAGATGCAGCAAGTTGTCTGATGAAGAAATCCTGGGTGTTGAATCTGATGCCATTGATGATGTAAAACACCAAAGTCTTCATGGCTCCTTCAAGTTTGGCTTCGGCAGTATATCCCTTGATTGGCCATAGAGTATGCCTCAGAATGTGATAAACTGTGCGGGGCAAGTACTCGAGGTCCTTGACGAAGAATTCCTTAGGATATTCAGCATTAGAAGGCAATGGCTTCATCATACTTAGCATCTCACTCATATTGGGTTTAGGCTTTTGGAAGACACTCTGTAGTTCATCACGATGACACTGACAACCAGGTTCATAGAACTCGCCTGGAGTGGGCAAGGATGTAAGCTCAATGATGTCTTGAGCTTTGGCTTCATGATGTACATCTCCTGACATCCACTCAAGGACGCATGTCTTCGGATCCCTGTTGTAGCCACGAATGTGAAGAGTGGCTTAGAACTGTAGCAGAAGCTCTTCATTCCAGTGCTCCTTGTTAGTAACGAATGGGAGAAGACCAACCTCCCTGAAACAGTCAAGGGCTTCTTCAAGACAGGGCAGCCCAGCAATGTCTTCACAATCAAGGCGCATGTGCGGAAAGATTCGCCCCTGGTTATACAGAATGCAGGAGTAGTAGCTGCGCTGCTGATAGCTCCAGAATCGATTAGATGAGATATTTGGCTTCGAGTATGGATTCTTGGTGCTATCGAAGAAGGTATTGTGTGCCCTGAAGTTGTTCACGTTGAACGATCCTGGGGATGTGGCAGCACCTGGAAGCCTTGGTAGTATGGGCCTTGGCTTCTGAACTTGTGGCCTCTGCTCCACGTGATAGTCATATTGAGGTCCGGGAGCAGTGGGAGGCACCATAACGGGCCATCAAACTGTGACAAGTTCACCATGATTATAGGCCTGTTCAATGGTGTGAGGCCTTGGAGGGGGAACTGGTGCTTCAGTATCCACAGTGGCTTTAGACGCCATATTGTCTTCCGGCGCCACATTAGCTTCAGGTGCCACATGGTCTTCAGCCATGACAATGTCATTGGCTTCAGCATCATTGTTTGTGGCCGCCTTAGTAGTTTAAACCTCTGCTTGTTCTGTAACAGGAGGGTCTGGCATAGACTCATTCTCTCCGAGAATGACTAGTTCAGTAGGAGGGGGTGTAGCAACTCTTTCTTCTTCTCTTGGTTCTTCTTTTTCTTCATCGGCTGATGCAGCCAGAATGTCTTCAGCAGCTTTAGCTTCAGACTCGAAGACATTCACGGTTGGGGTGGCTTCAGGAAACACTTGACGTGCTACTGAGCTTTGTTGCACTTCCCCTTCTAGAATGCTTGAAATGGTGACCTGTGGCCTGGGGCCTTTGCGAAGCCTGCGGAAAGCGGGTGACGCCTGTGGTGACGGAGAGGTCTATACCATGTAGTTATCATTGTCAAGCACCGGAGTGGTGACTTGAGGTGTTGGAGTTCTGGGTGTGTCTTCATGAATGGGGGTGTCTTCTGGAGGGCGATCTGCCCATGAATCAACCTGAGCAATTGGCGTCAATGGACGACCAATGCTGATGAGTTTGTTGTTCGTAAGGACAGGCAATGATACCACTTGATGCTCGAGTTGAGGAAGGACTTCACCATCTTCAACATTGTCTTCACGATCAATGTCTTCAGTTGTGGTGGGGTCAATAGCTGGAACTTCTTCATCTTCAGGAGCCTCTGTGAAAGCAGGCTCGTGAATCACTAGGCGACGCTCTTGGTTGGTGGAGGGTGGTCGAGCAACAGAAATGGGCTCAACCACATGGGCTCAGAGGCCGCAGCATGCTCTTTCTTTGAAGACTTTGTCTTCAGCTTCTTCTTGGATGGGGCTTCATCATAGGTGTTCCTGTGCTTGCGCTTCCTGGCATCAGCTTCAGCTGCCCTAGTCTTCTTCAGTTCTAAAGCTGCTGAGGGGACCTTAGGCTTCGAGCCTGTCATGCTGGCAGGGAAGACAATGTGAGGTTCTTCCTGCGTTGCTGCTTTAGTTTAGACCGCAGCAGACTTCTTTGTTGGCTTGGCAGCCATTCTTGGGTCGATGCCAGGACGGCTAAGAGCTTTGCGCTTCTCATCCTCATTGTGAGCTTGAACACATTTCTGCGCAAAGTACTTCATGCGCTCTCTTGCACCTTTTGCTTCTTCACGCTTCTTGTGAAACTATTCCTTGAGCTCATGCAACATCTTCTTGAAGGTCTGAACATCTTCCACGCTGAGCTTGGCCATTTTCTTCTTGAAGTGAGGCTTCTCATAGTCAATTTTATTCTTCAGCTCAACAGTTTTCCGAGCCACGACTAGCTCATTTGCAATAGCTCTGTGGAAGGTGACGCTGATATCCACAGGAAGCTGAAGATCATCGATGCTTATGCTCTCGTTGTCGAACCACTCATCAATGAAGTTGTTCAGAATATCCACATCAAAGAGGGGCAGATCATTGAAGATCTTGGCCTCTTGTTTTCTCTTGATGAGTTGCTCAAGGGCGTCATCACCAAGATCTTTGTCACTTGACAGATCAATGGTGTCTTCTTCGTTCCCGAGAACGACAGCTGGAGTCAGTTCATGTCCGGAAATCTTCTTGGGCTTCTTGGGTTTCTTTGTCTTCTCGGCCTTTTTGGAGACATGAGACAAGGCTTCCGACTACACACTGGCTTCAGGAGGTGTAGTGGCCAATGGGTTCACACGCGAAGCTTTTGGTGAGGCAGGGGGCTTTCAAGCCTTTGATTTCTTATTCTTCTGCGGCTTTGGTGGTGCTGGCGCATCTTCCAAGTCTGCATCATCAGCAGAGTGCTCCACCGTAGCCCATGTACAGCTATGTGAGTGAGAGGGCCATCGAGGTTGTGGAAGGGGCCGATAACATTTGGATTGGCATCATGGGTGCCATCAGCCCTTGGAGCAGATGGACCAGGGTTGAAGTCGAGTCACGGGTCCTTCTTGTTCTTGACAGCAGACTCCTTAGCAAATAGATAATTGCACTTGAGATTATCGTCGCGACACCATAATAGTGATGATGAGTCGGCATTCTCTGGTTGTGGCCCTTAGAACATGCAAGGGTAGAAGCCTTGAGTAATGGCTCCAGACTTGGACTTGGGCTGCATATTTCTATATAGAATATCTCCCCAGGGGCCCTTGATGGTGCTCTTTTCAGCATATCCAGCAGTCACAAATCTGTACATGAACCATTGCTCTGCCCAATATCTTCGAATCCATTGGATTCGGGTCTTGCACTCACCATATCTCTCCTCAGGATCTGACTTGTATAGCTCAAATAGATCTGGAGGCAAATCCTTGGATGTATCTCCACGGCGTTGCCTGCCGCCCTTTCTAGCTGATTTCTGTGTTGCCATTGTATTCAAATTAAAAGGCTTCAAGACAGTGAATGGCTTCCTCGTGCTGGTCAGACAGGAACTGGCTTCAGGAGAGTGAATATGACACTGTAAGAACTCTGCAAATGAATGCAAACTATGCGAACCAAGGGATTCTCCCACGGACATGTACCCGTGACAGCATTAGAGATGCGAGGGAAGGCGAAGAGGTCGTATGCATTCTTATAAGATTTTGAAGATAAAACAGTTTTGAAGATATTGACCTCATAGCGCGAAGACATTCACTTATTTGAAGAGAGTCGGTTCCAGATTTGTACAAATCCATGAATAAGTACAAGTGAGGAATCTAACTACTTATGAAGCATAAGTGAATATACTTGGCATGATATGTGATGCAGATAAGGATAGATCCATATTTGGAAGTGAAGAAACCACTTTTGGTTGAAGTGGATGGATCTGACGGATCTAAAAGGTAGTTAAAAGTAAGATTTAATTACCGCTTGATGAACTGTTAGACGAGGTGAAGAGAGAGGCTGAGCAGTTCAATCTCCCGCGCCCTAACTTGGCGGCGGAAGACACCTACGGCAGCGACAAAGAGGACGAGGTCCGCGGCCGGCGTGAGGACGGCGTCGAAGAGGTTGCGGCAGCTAAGCCCTTCGTCTCCGGTGTCGACGCGAGCTAGCAGAGGCGCTAGGGTTTGTGCGAGGCGGAGAGGTGGAAGAAGAGATAATGACCGCAGTCAGTTGTGTATTTATAGGGATAGGGACAACACATCGTAATTACGCAGGTGCCTGATGTCTACTACACAATCTTCTTCTTGTAGACGTTGTTGGGCCTCCAAGTGCAGATGTTTGTAGGACAGTAGCAAATTTCCCTCAAGTGGGTGACCTAAGGTTTATCAATCCATAGGAGGCGTAGGATGAAGATGGTCTCTCTCAAGCAACCCTGCAACCAAATAACAAAGAGTCTCTTGTGTCCCCAACACACCCAATACAATGGTAAATTGTATAGGTGCACTAGTTCGGCGAAGAGATGGTGATACAAGTGGTATATGGATAGTAGATAAAGGTATTTGTAATCTGAAATTATAAAAACAGCAAGGTAACTAATGATAAAAGTGAGCGTAAACGGTATTGCAATGCTAGGAAACAAGGCCTAGGGTTCATACTTTCACTAGTGCAAGTTCCCTCAACAATACTAACATAATTGGATCACATAACTATCCCTCAACATGCAACAAAGAGTCACTCCAAAGTCACTAATAGCGGAGAACGAACGAAGAGATTATGGTAGGGTACGAAACCACCTCAAAGTTATTCTTTCCAATCAATTCGTTGGGCTATTCCTATAAGTGTCACAAACAGCCCTAGAGTTCGTACTATAATAACACCTTAACACACAAATCAACCAAAACCCTAGTGTCACCTAGATACTCCAATGTCACCTCAAGTATCCGTGGGTATGATTATACGATATGCGTCACATAATCTCTGATTCATCTATTCAACCAACACATAGAACCTCAAAGAGTGCCCCAAAGTTCCTACCGGAGAATCACGACAAAAACGTGTGCCAACCCCTATGCATAGGTTCATGGGCGGAACCCTCAAGTTAATCACCAAAACATACATCAAGTGAATCACGTGGTATCCCACTGTCACCACAGATACGCACGGCAAGACATGCATCAAGTGTTCTCAAATCTTTAAAGACTCAATCCGATAAGATTACTTCAAAGGGGAAACTCGATTCATTGCAAGAGAGAAGAGGGGGAGGAGAAACATAAGATCCAACTATAATAGCAAAGCTCGCGATACATCAAGATCGTGCCAAATCAAGAACACGAGAGAGAGAGAGAGAGAGATCAAACACATAGCTACTGGTACATACCCTCAGGCCCGAGGGAGTACTACTCCCTCCTCGTCATGGAGAGCACCGGGATGATGAAGATGGTGATCGGAGAAGGATTGCCCCCTCCGGCAGGGTGCCGGAACGGGTCTAGATTGGCTTTCGGTGGCTATTGAGGCTTCTGGCGGCGGAACTCCCGATCTATTGTGCTCACGAATGTTTTTAGGGTATATGGAGATATATAGGCGAAGAAGTACGTCAGGGGGCCACGAGGGGCCCACGAGGGTGGAGGGCGCGCCAAGGGGGGTGGGCGCGCCCAGGGGGGTGGGCGCGCCCCCCTGCCTCGTGGCCTCCTTGCAGGTCCCCCAACGTGCACTCCAAGTCTTCTGGGCTTCTTTCCTTCCAAAAATGAGTTCCGTGAAGTTTCAGGTCAATTGGACTCCGTTTGATTTTCCTTTTCTTCGAAACCCTAAAACAGGGTAAAAACAGAAACTGGCACTGGGCTCTAGGTTAATAGGTTAGTCCCAAAAAATGATATAAAAGTGTATAATAAAGCCCATAAACATTCAAAACAGTAGATAATATAGCATGGAGCAATCAAAAATTATAGATATGTTGGAGACGTATCAGCATCCCCAAGCTTAATTCCTGCTCGTCCTCGAGTAGGTAAATGATAAAAGAAAGAATTTTTGATGTGGAATGCTAGTTGGCATAATTTCAATGTAATTCTTCTTAATTGTGCTATGAATATTCAGATCCGAAAGATTCAAGACAAAAGTTCATATTGACATAAAAATGATAATACTTCAAGCATACAACTAAGCAATCATGTCTTCTCAAAATAACATGGCCAAAGTAAGTTCATCCCTACAAAATCATATAGTTTAGTCATGTTTCATTTTCGTCACACAAGAATGCTCTCATCATGCACAACCCCGATGACAGGCCAAGCAATTGTTTCATACTTTAGTAATCTCAAACCTATAAACTTTCATGCAATATATGAGCACGAGCCATGGACATAGCACTATGGGTGGAATAGAATATAATGAGGGGGGTTATGTGGAGAAGACAAAAAGGAGAAAGTGTCACATCAACGAGGCTAATCAATGGGCTATGGAGATGCCCACCGATTGATGTTAATGCAAGGAGTAGGGGTTGCCATGCAACGGATGCACTAGAGCTATAAATGTATGAAAGCTCAACAAAAAAACTAGTGGGTGTGCATCCAACGTGCTTGCTCACGAAGACCTAGGGCACTTGAGGAGGCCCATTGTTGGAATATACAAGCCAAGTTCTATAATGAAAAATTCCCACTAGTATATGAAAGTGATAACATGAGAGACTCTCTACTATGAAGATCATGGTGCTACGTTGAAGCACAAGTGTGGTAAAAGGATAGTAACATTGTCCCTTCTCTCTTTTTCTCTCATTTTTTGGGGCCTTTCCATTTTTTTATGGCCTTTCTCTTCTTTTTTGGGCCTTCTCTTTTTTTATGGCCTTTCTTTTTTATTCCTCACTTGGGACAATGCTCTAATAATGATGATCATCACACTTCTATTTATTTACAACTCAATGATTACAACTCGATACTAGAACGAAGATGACTCTATATGAATGCCTCCGGCGGTGTACCGGGATATGCAATGAACCAAGAGTGACATGTATGAAAGAATTATGAATGGTGGCTTTGTCACAAATACTGTGTCAACTACATGATCATGCTAAGCAATATGACAATGATGAATGTGTCATGATGAACGGAATGATGGAAAGTTGCATGGCAATATATCTCGGAATGGCTATGGAAATGCCATAATAGGTAGGTATGGTGGCTGTTTTGAGGAAGATATAAGGAGGTTTATGTGTGAAAGAGCATATCATATCACAGGGTTTGGATGTACCGGCGAAGTTTGCGCCAACTCTCAATGTGAGAAAGGGCAATGCACGGTACCGAAGAGGCTAGCAAGGATGGAAGGGTGAGAGTGCGTATAATCCATGGACTCAACATTAGTCATAAAGAACTCACATACTTATTGCAAAAATCTACAAGTCATCAAAAACCTCGGCACTACGTGCATGCTCCTAGGGGGATAGATTGGTAGGAAAAGACCATCGCTCGTCCTCGACCGCCACTCATAAGGAGGACAATCAAATAACACTTCATGTTTCAAATTTTTTACATAACATTTACCATACGTGCATGCTACGGGACTTCCAAACTTCAACACAAGAATTTCTCAAATTCACAACTACTCAACTAGCACGACTTTGATATTATTACCTCCATATCTCAAAACAATCATCAAGTATCAAACTTCTCTTAGTATTCAAAACACTCATAAGAGAATTTTATTATTAATCTTGTATACCTAGCATATTAGGATTTTAAGCAAATTACCATGCTATTTAAGACTCTCAAAATAATATAAGTGAAGCATGAGAGTTCATCTATTTCTTCAAAATAAAACTACCACCATGCTCTAAAAGATATAAGTGAAGCACTAGAGCAAATGACAAACTACTCTGAAAGATATAAGTGAAGATCAATGAGTAGTTGAATAATTATGCAACTATGTGAAGACTCTCTAACATTTAATAATTTCAGATCTTGGTATTCTATTCAAACAGCAAGCAAAGCAAAATAAAATGACATTCTAAGAATGACAAACATCATGTGAAGAAGCAAAAACTTAGGATCAACCGAAACTAACCGATAGTTGTTGAAGAAGAAAGGTGGGATGCCAACCAGGGCATCCCCAAGCTCAGATGCTTGAGACTTCTTGAAATATTATATTGGGATGCCTTGGGAATCCCCAAGCTTGAGCTGTTGTGTCTCCTTAATTCCTCTCATATCACGGTCTCCCTAAATCTCAAAAGCTTCATCCACACAAAACTCAACAAGGACTCGTGAGATAAGTTAGTATAAACCATTGCAAAAACCTTATCATACTCTACTGTAGAAAATCAATAAAATTATTATTCAACATTGCATACTAAATTCCTCTGCATGCTTAATAGTCCTATCCTCAAATATAATCATTAAATAAGCAAACATATGCAAACAATGCAAACATAACAGCAATCTGCCTAAACAGGATAGTCTGTAAAGAATGCTGCAACATCTATACTTTCCTAGCTCCAAAAATTATGAAATAAAAATACCAATGTAGTGAATTTATCAGATCTTAATATGCAAAAGGTTTCAACATTTTATCACATTCTGACTTTTCTAGGGAATTATTGCAACAGCGGTAAACTTTCTGTTTTCAAACAGCAATATGTATACTTGTAACATAGGCATAGTAAAGGCTATCAATGCCACTTTTATTGAAATAAAAGATGCAAAACATTGTTATAAATAACAGCAAGCAAATCCTAACAAAATAAATTGACGCTCCAAGAAAAACACATATCATGTGGCGAATAAAAATATAGCTCTAAGTAAAGTTACTGATGAATGAAGACGAAAGAGGGGATGCCTTCCGGGGCATCCCCAAGATTAGGCTCTTGGTTGTCCTTGAATATTACCTTGGGGTGCCTTGGGCATCCCCAATCTTAGGCTCTTACGACTCCTTGTTCCATAGTCCATCGAATCTTTACCCAAAACTTGAAAACTTCACAACACAAAACTTAACAGAAAACTCGTAAGCTCCGTTAGCGAAACAAAACAAAACACTACTTCAAGGTACTGTAATGAACTCATTCTTTATTTATATTGGTGTTAAACCTACTGTATTCCAACTTCTCTATGGTTTATAAACTCTTTTACTGGCCATAGATTCATCAAAATAAGCAAACAACACATCGAAAACAGAATCTGTCAAAAACAGAACAGTCTGTAGTAATCTGGATCAAACGTATACTTCTGGAACTCATAAAATTCTCAAATAAATTGCTGGACCTTAGGAATTTATCTATTAATCATCTGAAAAAAAATTAACTAAATAGAACTCTCCAACAAAAAATGGCAGCAATTCTCGTGAGCGCTAAAGTTTCTGTTTTTTACAGCATGATCAATAAGACTTTCCCCAAGTCTTCCCAACGGTTCTACTTGGCAC
Organism: Triticum urartu; assembly: GCF_003073215.2. NCBI lineage: Eukaryota > Viridiplantae > Streptophyta > Magnoliopsida > Poales > Poaceae > Triticum > Triticum urartu. The sequence goes on from NC_053027.1 coordinate 456,936,063, forward strand.
AAACACTAATTAAAGACATAAAACCACATCTAAACAGAGGCTAGATGAATTATTTATTACTAAACAGGATCAAAAAGCAAGGAACAAAAATAAAGTTGGGTTGCCTCCCAACAAGCGCTATCGTTTAACGCCCTAGCTAGGCATGATGATTTCAATGATGCTCACATAAAGGATAGGAATTGAAACATAAAGAGAGCACCATGAAGAATATGACTAGCACATTTAAGTCTAACCCACTTCCTATGCATAGGGATTTTGTGAGCAAACAACTTGTGGGAACAAGAGTCAACTTGCATAGGATGGTAAAACAAGCATAACTTTAAAACTTTAAGCACATAGAGAGGAAACTTGATATTATTGCAATTCCTACAAGCATATGTTCCTCCCTCATAATAATTTTCAGTAGCATCATGAATGAATTCAACAATATAACTATCACATAAAGCATTCTTTTCATGATCTACAAGCATAGAAATCTTATTACTCTCCACATAAGCAAATCTATTCTCATCAATAGTTGTGGGAGCAAACTCAACGAAATAACTATCATGTGAGGCATAATCCAATTGAAAATTAAAATCATGATGACAAGTTTCATGGATATCATTATTCTTTATAGCATACAAGTCATCACAATAATCATCATAGATAGCAACTTTGTTCTCATAATCAATTGGAACCTCTTCCGAAATAGTGGATTCATCACAAAATAAAGTCATGACCTCTCCAAATCCACTTTCATCAATATAATCATCATAAATAGGAGGCATGATTTCATCATAATAAATTTGCTCATCAAAACTTGGGGGACAAAAAATATCATATTCATCAAACATAGCTTCCCCAAGCTTGTGGCTTTGCATACCATTAGCATCATGGATATTCAAGGAATTTATACTAACAACATTGCAATCATGCTCATCATTCAAATATTTAGTGCCAAACATTCTAATGCATTCTTCTTCTAGCACTTGAGCACAATTATCGGAATCCTTATTCTCACGATAGATATTAAAAAGATAAAGCGTATGAGGCAAACTTAATTCCATTTTTTTAATTTTCTTTTATAAACTAAACTAGTGATAAAACAAGAAACTAAAAGACTCGATTACAAGATCTAAAGATATACCTTCAAGCACTCACCTCCCCGGCAACGGCGCCAGAAAAGAGCTTGATATCTACTACACAGCCTTCTTCTTGTAGACGTTGTTGGGCCTCCAAGTGCAGAGGTTTGTAGGACAGTAGCAAATTTCCCTCAAGTGGATGACCTAAGGTTTATCAATCCGTAGGAGGCGTAGGATGAAGATGGTCTCTCTCAAGCAACCCTGCAATCAAATAACAAAGAGTCTCTTGTGTACCCAACACACCCAATACAATGGTAAATTGTATAGGTGCACTAGTTCGGCGAAGAGATGGTGATACAAGTGGTATATGGATAGTAGATAAAGGTGTTTGTAATCTGAAATTATAAAAACAGCAAGGTAACTAATGATAAAAGTGAGCGTAAACGGTAGTGCAATGCTAGGAAACAAGGCCTAGGGTTCATAATTTCACTAGTGCAAGTTCCCTCAACAATACTAACATAATTGGATCACATAACTATCCCTCAACATGCAACAAAGAGTCACTCCAAAGTCACTAATAACGGAGAACGAACGAAGAGATTATGGTAGGGTACGAAACCACCTCAAAGTTATTCTTTCCAATCAATCCGTTGGGCTATTCCTATAAGTGTCACAAACAGCCCTAGAGTTCGTACTAGAATAACACCTTAAGACACAAATCAACAAAAACCCTAATCTCACCTAGATACTCCAATGTCACCTCAAGTATCTGTGGGTATGATTATACGATATGCGTCACACAATCTCAGATTCATCTATTCAACCAACACATAGAACCTCAAAGAGTGCGCCAAAGTTCCTATCGGAGAATCACGATGAAAACGTGTGCCAACCCCTATGCATAGGTTCATGGGCGGAACCCGCAAGTTGATCACCAAAACATACATCAAGTGAATCACGTGGAATCCCATTGTCACCATAGATACGCACGACAAGACGTACATCAAGTTTTCTCAAATCTTTAAAGACTCAATCCGATAAGATTACTTCATAGGGGAAACTTGATTCATTACAAGAGAGAAGAGGGGGAGGAGAAACATAAGATCCAACTATAATAGCAAAGCTCGCGATACATCAAGATCGTGCCAAATCAAGAACACGAGAGAGAGAGAGAGATCAAACACATAGCTACTGGTACATACCCTCAGCCCCGAGGGAGAACTACTCCCTCCTCGTCATGGAGAGCACCGGGATGATGAAGATGGTGATCGGAGAAGGATTGCCCCCTCCGGCAGGGTGCCGGAACGGGTCTAGATTGGCTTTCGGTGGCTACGGAGGCTTCTGGTGGCGGAACTCCCGATCTATTGTGCTCACGGATGTTTTTAGGGTATATGGAGATATATAGGCGGAAGAAGTACGTCAGGGGGGCCATGAGGGGCCCACGAGGGTGGAGGGCGCACCCCCTGCCTCGTGGCCTCCTCGCATGTCCCCTGACATGCACTCCAAGTCTTCTGGGCTTCTTTCCTTCCAAAAATGAGTTCCGTGAAGTTTCAGGTCAATTGGACTCCATTTGATTTTCCTTTTCTTCGAAACCCTAAAACAGGGTAAAAACAGAAACTGGCACTGGGCTCTGGGTTAATAGGTTAGTCCCAAAAAATGATATAAAAGTGTATAATAAAGCCCATAAACATTCAAAACAGTAGATAATATAGCATGGAGCAATCAAAAATTATAGATACATTGGAGACGTATCAGTGCCCCTGGCGGTTCACATCTGAAGGACACATGGCTGGCATGCAACTCATTGGGAGTTGATCCATGTTCCCACGCACGCATGGATTGTCGGGTGGTCGTTCCGGCTTCTCCAGTATTCAAGCAAAAAGGATATGGCAATTAAAACAGATTTAAATGTTTGTCTCTATGTCTTCTGCTGACAAAGACTCAGAGAAGACAATCGACAGTTTTCAATAAAATGCATATGATTTGGACAGATAGAGTTTGAGATAGAAGCACAGAGGGGGTTAGGGTCCGATCACATTCACTTAGATGAAGAAAATATTCAAGCATGAAGACATAGCTATAAGTGAATGCTGTAGAGGACAGAACACGGATATATGTGTGTGTGTGTGTGTCATACAAACTCAACATTGCGAAGATAAACCTTGAAGTCAAATCAATGTTGAAGACAAACCAAATGCGAAGACTATGCGATTATGATGCCACATTAAACACTTCAAAAGGATTTTGGTGGTGGCGTTACCCACCGTATAGGAAGTATTAGACCCAGACACGGCGCACAATTATCGTGGCGCTCCGAAGTCAAACTTTGCGTTAATGTATTCACACTTAGAGTGTATGTCTTCATTGATTGAAGATATATGTTACTTTGTGTGTTGCACATCTAAGTCATCAATATGCATAAGCGTTAGGATGTGTGTCCAATTACAGGACATTTGAGGATTCTAAGATATTTAGCTCACACCGCAACTTGCAATACCTTTTCTCGTCCAAGGGCTTTATGAAGATATCTACCAATTGCTCTTCAGTGTTGACGTGAATGATATCAATATCTTCCTTCATGACATGATCTCTGAGAAAATGATGACGGATCTGAATGTGCTTTGTCTTCGAGTGTTGAACTGGGTTATTGGCAATCTTGGTGGCGCTTTCATTGTCACAGTAGAGTGGCACATGCTTCAGGTGGATGCCATAGTCCTCGAGAGTTTGCTTCATCCACAGAAGCTGAGCGCAGCAAGATCCAGCAGCAATGTATTCAGATTCAGTAGTGGAGAGAGATACACAGTTCTTCTTCTTTAAAGACCAACAGACAAGAGATCGTCCAAGAAAGTGACATGTGCCTGATCTAGACTTGCGATCAACCTTGTCACCAGCATAATCAGCATCTGAGAATCCAACTAGATCAAACTTTGAGCCCTTTGGATAACATAAATAGTGTTGGGGTGTAAGCCAAATACCGAAGAATTCGCTTCACAGCTAAGTGATGCGACTCCTTTGGTGCCACTTGGAATCGGGCACACATGCAAACACTAAGCATTATATCTAGCCTAGATGCACATAAATAGAGTAAAGAACCAATCATGGAGCGGTATACCTTTTGATCAAACTCTTCACCATTGTCGTCGGGGCCCAGATGACTTTTGGTTGGCATTGGTGTCGTGTATCCTTTGCAGTCTAGCATTCCAAACTTCTTCAGGCAATCTTTGAGGTATTTCTCTTGTGATATGAAGATGGCGCTGCTCTGCTGGCGAATTTGAAGACCTAGGAAGAATTTCAGCTCACCCATCATGGACATCTGATATTGCTCTTGCATCATGTGTCCAAACTCATCACTGTATCTCCTGTTGGTGCAGCCGAATATAATGTCATCCACATAGATTTGGCACACAAATAGTTCTCCATCATATGTCTTTGTGAAAAGTGTAGGATCCAATGAACCAGGTTTGAAGCCTTTTCTCTTTAGGAAGTCTTTGAGTGTGCCATACCAAGCGCGAGGGGCTTGTTTGAGGCCATACAGTGCCTTGTTGAGGTCATACCATGTCATGATGTTTTAGGTCTTCAAAGCCAGGTGGTTGTGCAACACACACTCCTTATTTAATCTTGCCATTGAGAAAAGCACTCTTCACATCCATTTGGTACAGGAGGATGTTGTGATGGTTGGCATAGGCCAGCAGTATGCGAATGGCTTCAAGCCTAGCCACGGGAGCAAATGTTTCATCGAAGTCAATCCCTTCAACTTGAGTGTATCCTTGAGCAACGAGACGAGCCTTGTTTCTGACAACTTGACCATGCTCATCTTGTTTGTTGCGATAGATCCATTTGGTGCCAATGATGTTATGCTTCCGAGGGTCAGGACGCTTAACTAATTCCCACACATTGTTCAGTTCGAACTGTTGAAGCTCTTCTTGCATCGCTTGAATCCACTCAGGTTCCATGAAGGCTTCAGCAACTTTCTTGGGTTCAGATATAGAGACAAATGCAAAGTGCCCACATAAATTTGCTAACTGTGTTTCTCTTGAATGAGTGAGCGGACCAGGTGCATTGATGATACCGATTATCTTCTCAATCTGCACTTCATTTGCAACACAAGGATGAACTGGACGATGACCTTGGTCTTGCTGATCATTGTCTTCATTATCAGTATTGACTTCGGTCTGAGCAGTGTATTCGGGTTGATTAGGTGCAGAAATGATGAGTTCTTCTTCAGCCTGAGCCTCTAAAGGTATGATTTCTCTAGTACCCATAAGCTTGATGGATTCACTTGGTGAGACTTCATCTAGCACATTTGGCAGGTGCTCTCTTTGCGAGACGTTAGTTTCACCGAACCTCACATCCATAGTTTCAACCACTTTGTAGTGAAAGAGGTTGAAGACACTGTAGGAGTGCGAATCCTTTCCGTAACCAAGCATAAAACCTTCATGTGCTTTTAGTGCAAATTTGGAAGTGTGATGTGGATCCTTGATCCAGCACCTAGCACCAAATACTCTGAAGTAACTGGCGTTTGGCTTCTTACCAGTTAGTAGCTCATATGATGTCTTCTTTAGAAGCTTGTGAAGATAAACATGGTTGATTACGTGGCATGCAGTATCAATGGCTTTAGGCTAGAATTTTTTTGGAGTCTTGTACTCATCAAGCATTGCCCGAGCCATCTCAATGAGGGTTTTGTTCTTGCGCTCCCTGATGCCATTCTGTTGAGGTGTGTATGGATCCGAGAACTCATGAGTGATGCCCAATGTATCAAGATAAGTGTCGAGGCCGGTGTTCTTGAGCTCTATGCCATTTTCACTTCTGATGTGCTTGATCTTGATGCCATAGTTCGTCATGGCACGATTGGCGAATCGTTTGAAGACATCCTGCACTTCATTCTTGTAGAGGATTATATGCACCCATGTATATCTTGAGTAATCATCAACAATGACGAAACCATAGAGGCAAGTAGTGGTAGTAAGAGTAGAGTAGTGAGTAGGGCCAAATAAGTCCATGTGAAGCAGCTCGAAGGGATGTGATGTAGTCATGATTGTCTTCGAGGGATGCTTGGCCCTAGTCATCTTTCCAGCTTCGCAGACCCACACAGATGATCTTTCTTGAACTTGATGCCCTCGATGCCTACGACATGCTTCTTCTTTGCAAGAGTGTACAAGTTCCTCATGCCAGCATGCCCTAGCCTCCGATGCCAGAGCCAACACTCTGAAGCTTTTGCTAGAAGACATACGGCCAACTGTAGTCCTGCTGAGAAATCTACCATGTACAGATCATATTTTCGGTACCCTTGAAAGACTAGAGATTTCACAGATTCCATAAGCACAAGGCAATGATATTTTCCAAATATCACAACCATGTTCAGATCACAAAGCATTGAGATAGACATTAAGTTGAAACCAAGGGATTCAACAAGCATCACTTTATCCATGTGCTGATCCTTTGAGATTGCAACTCTACCTAGACCCAATACCTTGCTTTCACCAGTGTCAGCAAATGTGATGTGACTCTTGTCAGATGGATGTAAGGTTGAGTCCATGAGAAGACTTCGACCACCAGTCATGTGGTTAGTGCATCCACTGTCCATAATCCACTCAGAAGCCTTTGGTATCGTACCCTACAGTGAAGTTAGGGGGATAGGTTTCACCAAGGGAAATGTGAAGCATAAACATTTGACGAATAAGAGGATTATGAAAGTTCAGGTCTCGGTTAGGATAAGTAGGATGTTTGTCAAGAAATCATGGGACGAAATACATAATAAGACCATTTGGACATTTTATCTTTCGTCCCACAAGATGTTTTAGGTTCCCAGCATCAGCATTAGACGCCTTTGATTTCCGGCTGGAGACCTTTCCCTGCAAAAGAGAGTTAATTTTTCTTAACCACCCACATCTTCAGGGGTGGCTTAGAAGCAATGAGTCTAAGTGCAGCATCTGAGAATTTTGGCTTTGGAGCCCTAGCAAATAGCCTTGCAGGGGGTGAATAATACTCATAAGAATAAGCAGAATAGTTCTTGGTCTTATTAACATAGCGGTTTGACGAAACATGCTCATATTCATAAGTATGAGTATGGTTTCCCTGCAAAACATTGGCGTTAGGGTGACTCTGGTGAGTCATCTGTCTGTATGAAGCCCTTGGACCATATGAAGCCTGTGGTCTGGGGTTTGTCTTCTTCCCAGGTGGTGTCATGATAACATTCACCTGAAGATTTTCAAGACAACTCTTGGGCACCCAGATCTTCTTCAAAGGGGGTCCATTCCTGCAGTTAGTACCAATATACCTGGCAAACACTTCACCATTCTGATTCTTAAACAGTTTATAGTTTGCATCAAAGGATTCATCAATGATAATAGGGTTAGCACAAGTGAAGCCAGATAAGGTAGATGGATCCACTGAAGGTCCCTTTGCAGCAACCCATGTAGTTTTGGGGTACTGCTCAGGCTTCCAGTAGGAACCATCAACATTCATTTTCCTCTCGAACCCAACACCCTCTTTTCTAGAGTTTCAGTTCAAAATCTGTTTCTTGAGGACATCGCACAGTGTCTGATGCCCTTTGAGGCTTTTTTACATCCCTATTTCAAGCAATGTCTTCAACCTGGCATTCTCATCAGCAATAGTAGTGGCATCCTCAGAAGAGGGGTTAGTTTCCACATCAGTAGTTGAAGACATAGCAACAGTAGTAGTAGTAGTAGTAGTAGTAGTAGTAGTAGTAGTAGTAGTAGTAGTAGTAGTAGTAGTAGTAGTAGTAGTAGTAGTAGTAGTAGTAGTAGAACATCCAGTAACAGAAGCAGCATTATCATGCTCAAGACATTTTAAACATGGTGGCTCAAAGTCTTCCTGAGCCAAACTGATCTGTTGAGCGCGGAGTGACTCGTTCTCCTTTCGAAGATCTTCATGAGCCGATCTCAGGTTCTCAAGCTCTTGCTTCCTTTGAACATAATCGTAGGAGAGATTTTCATGAGTAGTTGAGAGCATATCATGAAGACTTTCAAGTTCCTCGTACTTAACGTGAAGATTTTTAATGTCTTCAATTAAGGACTGAGTTCGAGTCATTTCCGCGTCTGACAGGTCAGCGCTTTTGTCTAGCAACTTTTGAATATGTTCCATAGCATTTTGTTGTCCTGTTGCAATTTTAGCAAGTCTTTTGTAACTAGGTTTAGATTCACATTCAGAGTCATCTTCACTTGAAGTTTTGAAGTAAGCATCACATGAGTTTACCTTGGCACCACGTGCCATGAAGCAGTAGGTGGGAGCAGAGTCATCCTCATCATTAGCATCAGTGTTGGTGACGAAGCCATTGTCTGCAGTGTCGAAGATGGACTTGGCGACATACGCTGAAGCTAGAGCCAGGCTTGCCACGCCTGAATCAGATTCCTCTTCAGACTCCACCTCTGCCTCCTCAGATGCAGACTCCTGCTATGAGTCCATCTCCTTGCCAACAAACGCACGAGCCTTGCTGGATGAGCTCTTCCTGTGTGATGAAGACTTCGACGAAGACTTGGAAGAAGACTTTGGGGATTTCTTCTTCTTGTCATCAGAATCATATTCCTTGCTCTTCTTCTTCTTGGTCTCATTGTCCCATTGTGGACACTCAGAGATGTAGTGACCAGGTTTCTTACACTTGTGGCATGTTCTCTTCTTGTAGTCACGAGAGGAAGCTTCATCGTTTCTTGAGTTGGATCTTGAAGACTTTCTGAAGTATTTCTTCTTGGTGAACCTATGGAACTTCTTCACAAGCATAGCAAGCTCCTTTCCAATGTCTTCAGGATCCTCAGAACTGCAGTCAGATTCTTCTTCAGATGAGGAAACAGCTTTTGCCTTCAAAGCGCGAGTTTGGCCATAGTTAGGACCATAGATATCTCTTTTCTCAGATTGCTGGAACTCATGTGTGTTGATCCTCTCAAGTATGTCAGACGGATTGAGAGTCTTGAAGCCAGGGCGTTCTTGATTCATCAGGGCCAGGGTGTCGAATCAGCTGTCAAGTGATCTCAGAAGCGTCTTGACGATTTCGTGCTTGGTGATCTCAGTGGCGCTGAGTGCGTGAAGCTAATTTGTGATATCAGTGAGGCGATCAAATGTGAGCTGGACATTCTCATTGTCATTTCTCTTGAAGCGGCTGAAGAGGTTGCGAAGAACACTAATCCTTGAGTCTTTGGGTTGAGACACCTTCATTGACCTTGGAGAGCCAGTCCTAGACTAGCTTCGCAGTTTCTAGAGCACTCACACGACCATACTGGCCTTTGGTCAGATGACCACAGATGATGTTCTTGGCAGTCGAGGCCAGTTGAATGAATCTCTTGACGTTAGCAGCAGTGACACCTTCACCAACCTTGGGAACGCCGTTCTTGACGACATACCAGAGGTCGACGTCAATGGCTTCAAGATGCATGCGCATCTTATTCTTCTAGTAGGGGTAATCAGTGCCATCGAAGACAGGACACGCAGTGGAGACTTTGATTATCACTGCAGTCAACATAGCTAAAACTCCAGGTGGTTAAACCGAATCACACAGAATAAGGGAGCACCTTACTCTGATACCAATTGAAAGTGCTAGTTATCGACTAGACGGGGTGAATAGGTGATTTTTATGAAAGTCTTCAAAACACAGAGGCTTTGAAGACAAACAGTAGAATTGAACCTATTGATATGCAGCGGAAGGTAGACTACACTAGACAAGCCATAGTCAAGTAAGCAATGAAGTGAAAACACAAAGACTATCAACAGCTAGGTAGTATGGATCAGGATGAAAGATAGTATGAAGCCAAATAGTAAAGAGTCTTCGCTTAGTGAAGTCAATCAGATCATATAGGCATGCAATGACTTCACGAAGACAAACTGTAAAGTAAAGGGAAGTGAAGGATATAACCAGTAGCTTGATGAAGACAAGGATTTGGTAGACCAGTTCTAGTTGCTGTGACAACTGTATGTCTAGTTAGGGAGGCTGAGATTCAAATCAGAAGACTGCGTCTTCACCTTATTCCCCTTGAGCTAAGGACACACATAGTCCTCGCCCAATCACTCTGGTAAGTCTTCAGGGTAGACTTCCAAACCTTCAGAGACTTCGCTCACCGGCGATCCACAATGACTCTTGGATGTTCAGAACGTGATGCCTAACCGGCTGGAGGATTCACAGTCCTCAAGTGTAACAAGTCTTCAGGTCACGCAGACAGAAAGACTTCAGTGATGCCTAACACTCTTTGGCTCTGGGTGTTTTGGGCTTTGTCCTCGCAAGGATCTCTCTCTCAAATGCTTCGGAGGTGGGTTGCTCTCAAACGACAAAAGTCATGCAGTAACTCTGAGCAGCCACCAATTTATGGTGTAGGGGGTGGGCTATTTATAGCCAGGAGGTAACCCGACCTGATTTATTCGAAATGACCCTGGGTCACTAAGGAACTGACACATGTCCAATGGTCAGATTTCAAACACACGCGACAGCTTGACTTAGGCTACAAGTTAAGCTGACTTATCCAGCTCTAGATAAGATTTTCTCTCATTGTCTTCGCTCGAAGACAATGGATTTGGTTGAGCATCACATCAGTCACTCTGACTTTGTTCACTTGGACCCCACTTAACAGTACAGTGGTTCCTATGACTCAACAAAGAAGAAAAGGAAACTATGAAACAACTATGTCTTCGTACTCCATAGTCTTCAATGTGAATGTTTTCACAGACCACCATTGTCTTCAATGTCTTCACACATTTTAGGGGTCATCTCTGGTAGGTAAACCGAATCAATATGGGACTACTACCTGTGTGTCGGATTTTGGGTTCCGGCAAAACCCTTGAGGTTCGAACACTGGGGTGCGCACGAAGATCTCCCCCCCCCCCCCCCTCTAGCTTGCACTCTCAACGATCTCATGGTCTAGCTTGGATGGACCCAAAAAACATGAAACACAAGATTTATACAGGTTCGGGCCACCATTGTGGTGTAATACCCTACTCCAGTGTGGTGCGGTGGATTGCCTCTTCGGCTATGGATAAATAGTTACAAGGGAAGAACAGCCTCCCGAGGAGAGGTGTTCTTGTGCTTAGTGAGCTTGTGTGTTTGAAGATGATCTGGATCCTCTCTTCGACCAGTTCCTCTTTCTATGGTGGCTAGTCCTATTTATAGTGGCCTTGGTCCTTTTCCCAAATATTGAGCGGGAAAGGATCCCACAATGTCCAAATTCGAAGGGAGACAACTAGTACAAGTTATCCTGACAAAAGTAGTCTTCGCCTTCCAAAGGCTCGGGTGGTGACGCTGTCTTGGGCTCCACGATGACCTCCATCATGCCGTTCTGCTGGTCTTGGTCTTGTTGCACCGATATGGAAACCTTTGCCTGATGCCTTGGAACTCCTCACCCGTGCTTGCCTCCTTAGCACCAAAGAGGAAGCGAGGACACCGCTCTTGTTGGCGCCCGCCTGGTCTTGATCGTCATGACTTACGTCATTGGAACCTCGCGAGGTTTGCCTTGCCTTGATCGTCATGGCTTACGTCATTGGAACCTCACGAGGTCTTGGGTGTTTGCTGGTGAAGATGGGCCGTACGGGGCCGCTGGAGGAGCCACGCTGTGGGCCACAGGCAGGCAAGTTTGGGGACCCCCGTTCCCAAAACGCCGACAGTAGCCCCTGGGCCCAAGGCGCGCTCGGGCTTGGCTTCGAGGCGAAGCCAAAGGGCAAGTGCGGAGCGCCGCGGGCCTCAACAACCTGCGGCCTTGGTCGACGTGTGGCGACTGATTGGACGTGGGCGTCTCCACTCGTCTTCATTGCTTTCCTCCACCTTGCTCCAGATCCCCTTTCTTGCCCTTGCTTCCGAAACCTCCAGATCTTCTCTGATCCCCTTCCAAGCTTCCATCCAATGGCGCCCTGAAAGACCAAGGTTGCTCACCACCCTCCTGGTACGAGCCGGGTCTAGAGGTGCCCAATGTCTCAGCGAACAATCTTGCCATCTCCCAGCTGCTAACGGCGGGGGAGAACAACGAGAAGGGGGAGACCGTGCTCCGGGCAGGCTCCGCCGTGCCCGAAGCCCTGAAGAGCTTCTTCTACCCCTTCTTCATGGGCAGCATCGTTGTCAGCCTCGTTTGCCCTTCTCCGACTTCTTCTACGCGGTCCTCCAGGACTATGGTTTACAGGCTGTTCATCTCCATCCCAACTCCGTTCTTCTCTTGTCCATCTTTGCCTTCTACTGTGAGGCGTACGTCGGGGTGATGCCATCCGTGGCATTGCCGCGCCACTTCTTCTACCTCTGGATCAACGAAGGCCACACCATGGGGTGCGCCAACTTCATCATAGCCGGCAAGGCCAACGTGATTTCGAAGACCGGGAAGAAGGCCGATGGCTTCAGGAGAAAGTGGGTTATGACGGATGCCAAGTGTGTCCACCCACAGCTAAAGCTGCCGACGGGGATGCCCCGGCCTGATGAGGGGTGGTCCTGCGCAAAGCTTACTGACAAGCGGGCTATGGTGGTGCTGGAGAAGATGAACGCCGACCTGAGGCCGGGCAGCGAACGTCTCCTGGTCGGGGATGACCAAGAGCATCCGCCAAAGCCCCATGCTCCCTTGATCCTCCAGAAGGATGGGGCGCAGGTCTTGGCCGCCATGCCCACCTTTGACGGGCGCGGCCTTGTGCCACCGGCACCTTCTGAGGTTCCTGCGGCGACGACGACAGTGGTCGTATCTTCTGGTGAGTCCCGCAGGGATGGAGAGGAGGAGGAGGAGGAGGAGGATGAGGATCGCGACCTAGAGGCAGCCCCCGAGGAGATGGGGGAGACATCCCCTTGCGCAAGGCCGACATCCTCCGCCTCATGCCTCATGATGATGGCGAGGACGATATCCTCCCGGAGAAGGGGGAGCCGCCCGAGGTTCCGACGAAGAGCAGGTCACCGCTGCTTTCCCAGGAAGACGCTCCTGCCTCACCGTCGCCTGGAGCTGCTCCCGGCCCAGCTGCCGCCCCTACTTCTGCTCCCTGAGCCCGCGCGCCCGTGCCTCGGGTCGCAAAGCTCTCTGGCTCCAAGCTGCCGAAGCTGAGGGACTATGTCGCGGTGGACCAGTAAGTGTTCTCGTCCTGCCTTGCTCTTGCTTCTGATGTTTTCTTCTGACTCTTCTTCTTCGTTGTGCAACTAGGCCTGCAGCGAAGATGAGAAGGAGGGTGAGGTGGCACCGCTTGAGCCCAGGTCGCCTCCCGCGGCTGCACCGCTCTCCATGAGTGAAGGTGGGGATGGCGCTTGTACTTCTCCAGCCCGATCATTATCGCGAGTCTGGGTGGAGCATCCTCGGGAGAAGTCAGCCCCCATGACGATGCCTCTTCCTCCTCCTTCTGCCGTGCTGCTGACCCTAGGTTCCTCCGCTTCTCCTAACGTCCTTGAGCGGGCCCTTTCTGAGATGGCCCGGCTACAAGAAGATCTTCAGGGCGCCGAACCCCTCCTGGCGGCTGGGTGCCTAGATCTGGTCTCTGGCTGGCTTCATTCTGGCGTGTCCATTCGGGCGGCGCTGAGCCAGGCTGTGGCGACCTCCAAGGGGGAGAAGCGAGCCGCCGCTCAGGTAATAGCTTCTCGCGAGGCGGCGCTGAAGGACGTCGAGGCCACCCAAGGTCGCTGCGAGGTGCTAGAGGCCGAGCTGAAGATCCTGCGTGAAGCGCGTGCCGAAGATGCTCGTGGCCGTAAGGTAGAGGAAGAGAGGATGAAGGCCCGGAAGGATGCCATCAAGGGTCACGGCGCCGAGCTGGAGCAGCTGGCACAGGCGCAGGCCGCTGAGCGCGGCTGGCTGGAGGAGCTAGAGCAAAAGGTGCAGGCAAAGAAAGCCGAACTTGACGCCTAGGCAAAGGTTCTGGCCGAGGACCGTGTGGCCTTCGTGCTCCTCGAGAAGAGGTCTCGCGAGGCTCTGAAGACACTCTATGAGAAGGGCTTGGAGAAGCCGCTGGCCACCGATGAGGACAGCCCCGCCTAGTTGCTTCCCTACTTGGTCGAGGCGCTTGAGGAAGTCATGAGCGGCATCGGCCCCATGGCAGAGGAAGAGGCTTGTGTCCTTTCTTCAGCCACGCTGACGTGCGTCTTCGGCCACCTCCATCTTCGCGATCCTACAGCACGCCTTGACGAGCTCCTGGAGCCTATGGCCGACGAGCGCTACGCAGCTGCCGCCGCAGCCGTGAAGGGTTAGGTGGAGGCACTGATGCAGAGGTTCAGTGCCTTCACCCCCGTGCCTCCGACCAGCGGTACAGGTCAAGGTGACGCCACCCAGGAGGGGGCGCCTCTTGCAAGCGCCGGCGGTGTCCAGGGATGACTTGCTTGTGGCTCCTTTCTTGTTTAAACTCCTGCAGCATGTACCGTGCCTCGTGGAGGCGTTTAAACTTGTGTGATACTTGGAGAACAATATGTCTTGTAAAATTTGCTTTGAAATTTTGTGATTTCCTTCCCATTTGCTTTACGTTCTACGTCGGTAGAGCCCGACCACCGAGCGTACCTCAGCCGCCATTGGGCTGACCGGATCACCAGGATGGACCAAGGTGTGAGGGGCTACGTGGTCAGTTAGGCTCCTGAGTCGCGATGCTCAGGAGTCCCCCTTAATGCACAAATAGCTTGTGGAAAGGAGATGCAAGGGTAGGTCTAGTGTTCTACGTCGGCAGGGCCCGACCCCGCGCATACCTCAGCCGCCAGTGGACCGACCGGATCACCAGGACGGACCAAGGAGTGAGGGGCTACATGGTCAGTTAGGCGCTGAGTCGTGATGCTTAGGAGTCCCCCTTGACATTCAAACGTCCTTCGTACCTTAGCTCCGCTTGAGAGGGCGCGCGGCAACTAGGTCCGAGGGACCTGGCGGGGTGGCGTACGCTTGGGTGTGCCCGAGCGCAGCCCCCGTGCCCAGCCCCCTCGCGCCACTCTCTCGAGGGGAGGTGTTGCGATGAGGCCAGACACCGAACCCGGAGGCTCCCAGAGGTTGGTATGGCCGTGAGGCCGCCCTCAGTTGTTTATCACCAAGACAGACCATGCCGCTTCCGCACTTGCACGAGCATAGCCGCTCCTTGGCAGTGTCGACTGCCAGCACGGAGAATGGTGCTTCCACTGGTACATGGGAGGGGGCTCCCTCTGAGTGGAGCCCCCGGGGCATGTACAACCCTGCCCTGACACGTGGCTTGCACGGCAAGGCTGGAGGAGGTGTATCTGGGCACTCGTGAGCCAGCGCGGACTCATGAGGCCCTACCTCAAGGCGGGTTGCGCCTGGTCTTGATTCTTGATGGCTATGGCTTTCCCGCGAGATGGTTAGACAACCCGCGCCGAGTGGATTTCCTGAGGCTATTGTACGAGAAGGCCAAGCACCAATGACCCCAGGAGGTGACGTGAACGGGGCCGCCCACCAGACAGAGCTCAGCCGTTGGATTTATCGACGCTACAGGGACGGGCCCGATCACAGACGCCGTGCCTAGCCTTCTTATGCGAAGGATCCTGAAGAAAGACAGTCGGCGTGTGGCTTCCATGGCAGGTGACAATCAAGCAAGGTGATAACCATAGGTAGATTATGCATGAGAAGCAAACTGGCTCAAGTAAATGCAGGAACAATACATGCCACTGGGTTGGACCTGAGCGGCCCTGGGATGATGCTGCCCGAGGGGCGCTCCCAGCAGAGTGAACTGAAGATGCAAGCAGGTACATGCTGCAGGGACGGACCCACGCGGCCTAGGGATGATGCAGCCCAGGGGTGGTCCCAGCTAAATGAACTAGGAAAGATGTCACCTAGTTTGGTTGCCGAAGGAGTGTTGGGGTAGCTAAAGATGCCTAGTGAAGAAGTCGCCCCTCATGAGCCGCCAGGGCCCCAAACCTCGGGAGGCTCTGGAGGCTCAGGTGGCCTCCGGAGGACCGCCTCCATCTCTGCCAGGACTGCATGATGCATGCTCTCCTGACCCGCCATGACGCTCCGCAGGTTGCGCTGGAAGGCAGCAGCCACGCTCGGCAGGCCGAACAACATGTGAACGTAGCTGTGAGGTGGACCCTTGCAGCGTCCAACACGCGAAAGCCAGAAGCGCTCTTGAGATGCGGCCCGGTTGAGCCCTGGGACATCGATGCAGATGCGCAGCTCACCACACCTTGCCTGGTGGGGAGCAACGCCAGATGTGCAGCGGTCACCATGTATTGCTCTTGCTTCCTGAAGCTCCTTAGATGCCTTGTCGATGAACTCCTGAGCGCCAAGCTCTTGTCGCCTGGCACCCTCCTGAGGGAAACGTGCCGCGAAGCACGCCTCCACATGGTGCCTGAGCGCCTCCCTCGTGATGCTGGCCATGTCTGAGGCCCTCTAAAAGAGAGCCCCCGAGCCCTGCCCAAGGACGGCGCTGGGTGCGCCTCCCTATGCAAGGGAGGAAGGCGCCCCAGGCGCGGGCGTAGATCCTCAAGTGGTGCTGCTGGAGGTGCCTCTCCCTTGGGGTCTAGTGTGGAGCAGCTGCTCTTCTTCTTAGTGTTGGCCTCAGGAGGGTACTGCGCCGCGTTGCTATCAGGGTCTTGGAGTGATGCCGCTTGGAAGGCGCACTCGAGGGAGCACACCGCGTCTCTTCCTTCGCAGGGGATGGTGATGATTCCGCCGCTTCCGGGCATCTTGAGGACGTTGTAGCCATGGTGGGCGACTGCCATTAATTTGCCAGCACTGGGTACCCAAGGATGGCATTGTACGGCAGACGGATGTGGGCGACGTCGAAGTCGATGAGCTCGATGTGGTAGTTGTCGCGCTGACCAAAGGTTACAGGGAGGCAAACCTGCCCTATCGGGGTGGTAGAACTGTTAGTCACTCCTGAGAAAGGCTTGGTAGGCTGGAGCTGATCGTATGGCACTTGAAGGCTGTCGAAAGTCTTGCGAACAAGACATTGAGCCTTGCGCCGCCGTCGATGAGGGTCTTGGTGACTTGGACATTGCTAATGACGGGTGAACAGAGCATCGGGAGAATGCTGGCCGTTGCCGTGCACTTGAGCTAGTCTGCCGGGCTAAAGGTGATGGCGTACTTGGACCACCTGAGCGGGTGCGTGGCTTCGAGCTTGGGGAGGACTGTGTTCACCTCGCGAGCAAACTGCTTGAAGACTCACTGAGAAGCTGGGGCTTGAGCTCCGCCCAAGATACAGGTGATAGCTATCGGCTCTTGGAAGCCCCCAGCCCCCTCGTCCTATTGATGGTTGAAACGTCCATTTTGCATCATGCTTTTATATCGATATTTATTGCATTATGAGCTGTTATTACACATCATGTCACAATACTTATGCCTATTCTCTCTTATTTTACAAGGTTTACATAAAGAGGGAGAATGCCAGCAGCTAGGGATTCTGGCTGGAAAAGGAGCAAATATTAGAGACCTATTCTGCACAACTCCAAAAGTCCTGAAACTTCACGGAAGTCAATTTTAGAATATATAAAAAATACCGAACACCTAGGGCTCCGGCGGAGCTGTTCTGCTGGGGAAACTTCCCTCCAGGAGGGGGAACTCATCACCATCGTCATCACCAACGATCCTCTCATCGGGAGGGGGTTAATCTCCATCAACATCTTCAACAGCACCATCTCATCTCAAGCCCTAGTTCATCTCTTGTATCCAATCTTTGTCCCAAAGCCTCAGATTGGTACATGTGGGTTGCTAGTAGTGTTGATTACTCCTTGTAGTTGATGCTAGTTAGTTTATTCGGTGGAAGATCATATGTTCAGATCCATTATGCATATTAATACCCCTCTGATTATGAACATGAATATGATTTGTGAGTAGTTACGTTTGTTCCTAAGGACATGGGAGAAGTCTTGCTATAAGTAGTCATGTGAATTTGGTATTCGTTCGATATTTTGATGAGATATATGTTGTCATTCCTCTAGTGGTGTCATGTGAATGTCGACTACATGACACTTCACCATTGTTTGGGCCTATAGGGAGGCATTGGGAAGTAATAAGTAGATGATGGGTTGCTTGAGTGACAGAAGCTTAAACCCTAGTTTATGCGTTGCTTCGTAAGGGTCTGATTTGGATCCATATGTTTCATGCTATGGTTAGGTTTACCTTAATACTTCTGTTGTAGTTGCGGATGCTTGCAATAGGGGTTAATCATAAGTGGGATGCTTGTCCAAGGAAGGACAATACCCAAGCACCGGTACACCCACATATCAAATTATCAAAGTACCGGACGCGAATCATATGAACGTGATGAAAACTAGCTCGACGATAATTCCCATGTGTCCTCGGGAGTGTTTTCCTTTATATAAGAGTTTGTCCAGGCTTGTCCTTTGCTACAAAAAGGATTGGGACATCTTGCTGCACCTTATTTACTTTTATTACTTCTTACCCGTTACCACTACCTTATCACAAAACTATCTGTTACCGATAATTTCCGTGTTTGCAGAGAATACCTTACTGAAAACCGCTTATCATTTCCTTCTGCTCCTCGTTGGGTTCGACACTTTTACTTATCGAAAAGGCTACGATAGATCCCCTAAACTTGTAGGTCATCAAGACTCTTTTCTGGCGCGGTTGCCGGGGAGTGAAGCGCCTTTGGTAGGTGGAATTTGGTAAGGAAAAATTTATATAGTGTGCTGAAATTTACTGTCACTTGTCACTATGGAACATAATCCTTTGAGGGGCTTGTTCGGGGTATCTTCACCCCGGCCAGTAGAGAAAAGATTTGCTCCTCAACCTACTGAACATACTGAAAATGTTTACTTTGAAATTCCTTCGGGTATGATAGAGAAACTGCTAGCTAATCCTTTCACAGGTGATGGAACATTACATCTCGATTTGCACCTAATCTATGTGGATGAAGTTTGTGGATTATTTAAGCTTGTAGGTATGCCCGAGGATGTTATCAAGAAGAAGGTCTTCCCTTTATCTTTGAAGGGAAAGGCATTGGCATGATTTAGGCTATGTGATGATATGGGATCATGGAACTACAACCGATTGAAATTGGAACTTCATCAAAAGTTTTATCCTGTGCATCTTGTTCATCGTGATCGTAATTATATATATAATTTTTGGCCTCACGAAGGAGAAAGCATCGCTCAAACTTGGGGGAAGCTTAAGTCAATGTTATATTCATGCCCCAATCATGAGCTCTCAAGAGAAATTATTATTCAAAAAATTTATGCTCGGCTTTCTCTGGATAATCGCTCCATTATCAATACTTCTTGTAATGGTTCTTTTATGATGAAGACTGTTGAATTAAAATGGGATTTATTGGAAAGAATTAAACGCAACTCTGAAGATTGGGATCTCGACAAAGGTAAGGAGTCAGGTATAACATCTAAGTTTGATTGTTGTTAAATATTTTATGGATACCGATGTTTTCCGTGAATTTAGCACTAAATATGGACTTGACTCTGAGATAGTAGCTTCTTTCTGTGAATCCTTTACTACTCATGTTGATCTTCCTAAGGAGAAGTGGTTTAAATATAATTCTCCCATTGAAGTAAAAGTAGTTCAACCTATTAAAGTTGAAGAAAAGACTATCACTTATAATGATCCTGTTGTTCCTACTGCTTATATTGAGAAACCACCTTTCCCTATTAGAATAAAGGATCATGCTAAAGCTTCAACTGTTGTTCGTAAGAGTAATACTAGAACACCTACTCCCTCTGAGCAAATTAAAGTTGAACCTAGTGTTTCTATGGTTAAATATCTCTTGGCCGATAATATTGATGGGAATGTTATTTATTTCTGTGATGAAGCTGCTAGAATTGCTAGACCCAATACTAAAAATAAACATAGACATGTTGTGGGCATGCCTGTTATTTCTATTAAAATAGGAGATCGTTGCTATCATGGCTTATGTGATATGGGTGCTAGTGCAAGTGCAATACCCCATTCCTTATATAAAGAAATTATGCATGATATTGCACTGTTGAGATAGAGGAAATTGATGTTACTATTAAACTTGCCAATAGAGACACTATTTCACCAGTTGGGATTGTTAGAGATGTTGAAGTCTTGTGTGGGAAAGTTAAATATCCTGCTGATTTTCTTGTTCTTGGTTCCCCACAAGATAACTTCTGTCCCATTATATTTGGTAGACCCTTCTTGAATACTGTTAATGCTAAGATAGATTGCAATACGGATATTGTTTCTGTTGGTTTAGGGGATATGTCTCATGAATTTAAGTTTGCTAAATTTTGTAGACAACCCCATGATAAAGAATTGCCTAGTAAAGATGAAATTATTGGTCTTGCTTCGATTGTCGTGCCTCCTAGTGATCCTTTAGAACAATATTTGCTAGACCATAAAAAGATATTTTATGAATGAAAGAAGGGAAATAGATGAAGTATTCTTTAAACAGGGGCCTATTTTGAAACACAACTTGCCTGTTGAAATTCTAGGGGATCCTCCTCCACCTAAGGGTGATCCCGTGTTTGAGCTTAAACCTTTACCTGATACTCTTAAATATGCTTATCTTGATGAGAAAGAGATATACACTATTATTATTAGTGCTAACCTTTTAGAGCATGAAGAAAAGAAATTATTGGAAACTCTGAAGAAGCACCGTGCTGCTATTGGATATACTCTTGATGATCCTAAGGGCATTAGTCCCACTCTCTGCCAGCACAAAATAAAATTGGAGAAAGACGCGAAACCGGTTGTTGATCACCAATGACGGTTAAATCCTAAGATGAAAGAAGTGGTAAGAAAAGAAATACTAAAGCTTCTGGAGGCAGATATAATTTACCCCGTTGCTGATAGTCAGTGGGTAAGTCTTGTCCATTGTGTCCCTAAGAAGGGAGGTATTACTGTTGTTCCTAATGATAAAGATGAATTGATCCCACAAAGAATTGTTACAGGTTATAGAATGGTAATTGATTTCTGCAAATTAAATAAAGCTACTAAATACAATCATTACCCTTTACCTTTTATTGATCAAATGCTAGAAATATTATCCAAACATACACATTCTTGCTTTCTAGATGGTTATTCTGGTTTCTCTCAAATGCCTGTGTCAAAAGAGGATCAAGAAAAGACAACTTTTACTTGTCCTTTCGGTACCTTTGCTTATAGACGTATGCCTTTTAGTTTATGAAATGCATGAACTACTTTTCAAAGATGTATGACTGCTATATTCTCTAACTTTTTTGAAAAGATTGTTGAGGTTTTCATGGATGATTTCTCCGTGTATGGAACTTATTTTGATGATTGCTTACGCAACTTTGATCGCGTTTTGCAGAGATGTGAAGAAACAAATCTTGTCTTGAATTGGGAGAAGTGTCAATTTATGGTTAATGAAGGTATTGTCTTGGGGCATAAAATTTCTGAAAGAGGTATTGAAGTTGATAAAGCTAAAGTTGATGCTATTGAAAAGATGTCGCGTCCTAAGGACATTAATGGTATAAGAAGTTTCGTTGGTCATGCTAGTTTTTATAGGAGGTTCATTAAGGATTTCTCTAAAATTTCTAGGCCTCTAACTAATCTCTTACAAAAATATGTTCCTTTTCTCTTTGATGATGATTGTGTAGAAGCCTTTGAAATACTTAAGAAAGCTTTGATCTCTGCACCTATTGATCAGCCTCCTGATTGGAATTTACCATTTGAAATTATGTTATGCGGTAGGGTTTGTTCTAGGACAAAGAGTTGATAAGAAATTAAATGTTATTCAATATGGTAGTAAAACTCTAGACAGTGCTCAAAGAAATTATGCTACTACTGAAAAAGAATTTTTAGCAGTTGTGTTTGCTTGTGATAAGTTTAGACCTTATATTGTTGATTCTAAAGTAACTGTTCACACTGATCATGCTGCTATTAAATATCTTATGGAAAAGAAAGATGCTAAACCAAGACTTATTAGATGGGTTCTCTTGCTACAAGAATTTGATTTGCATATTATTGATAGAAAGGGAACTGAGAACCCCGTTGCAAGCAACTTGTCTAGGTTAGAGAATGTTCTTGATGACCCACTACCTATTGATGATAGCTTTCCTGATGAACAATTAACTATGATAAATGCTTCTCGTACTACTCCATGGTATGCTGATTATGCTAATTATATTGTTGCTAAGTTTATACCACCTAGTTTCACATACCAGCAAAAGAAAAAGTTCTTCTATGATTTAAGACATTACTTCTGGAATGACCTAGATCTTTATAAAGAAGGAGTAGATGGTGTTATTAGACGTTGTTTACCTGAGGATGAACAAGAACAGATCCTACGCAAGTGTCACTCTAAGGCTTATGGAGGACACCATGCTAGAGATAGAACTGCACATAAGGTATTGCAATCCTGTTTTTATTAGCCTACTCTCTTCAAGGATGCTCGTAAGTTTGTTTTGTCTTGTGATGAATGTCAAAGAATTGGTAATATTAGTAGACGTCAAGAAATTCCTATGAATTATTCACTTGTTATTGAACCATTTGATGTTTGGGGCTTTGATTATATGGGACAGTTTCCTTCCTCTAATGGGTATACTCATATCTTAGTTGCTGTTGATTACGTTACTAAGTGGGTAGAAGCTATTCCAACTAGTAGTGCTGATCATAAAACCTCTATTAAGATGCTTAAAGAAGTTATTTTTCCGAGGTTTGGAGTCCGTGGATATTTAATGACTAATGGTGGTTCACATTTTATTCATGGTGCTTTTCGTAAAATGCTTGCTAAGTATGATGTTAATCATAGAATTGCATCTCCTTATCTCCCACAGTCTAGTGGTCAAGTAGAATTGAGTAATAGAGAGCTTAAATTAATTTTGCAAAAGACTGTTAATAGATCTAGAAAGAATTGGTCCAAGCAACTTGATGACGCATTATGGGCTTATAGAACTGCATATAAAAATCCTATGGGTATGTCTCCGTATAAAATGGTTTATGGTAAAGCTTGTCACTTACCTCTCGAACTAGAACATAAGGTGTCGTGGAATTGTCACGGCAGATGTCCTAGCAAAATGACTTAGTCATAGGGCCATCACAACTAGGAAGCTTAAAGGGGTTAATCGGGACAAAGGACAAAGAGGTTTATACTAGTTCGGCCCCTTACGATGAAGGTAAAAGCCTACGTCTAGTTGTGATGGAATTGCCGGGGTTTCGATGACCAGGGAGCGAATCCGCTTTGCCTGGCTTTGAGTTGTTGTTTCTTGCCCTAAGCCGCCGCCGGGTCGTCCCCTTATATACACGGGTTGACGCCTGGCGGCCTACAAATTCCCGGCCGGCTCATAAAACGTGTCCGGCTCGGTGACTTCTTTTACATGCCTTTCCTTACAAGTCTTTCTCTACATATGGCGGTTCACAATATTGGGCCTTAAGCCGCCTCTAGGCTTAGGCTTTCTATAAGTCTTAATAAACTATCATCTTGAATATTGTTGGGCTTCTTTTCGTAACCCGCCATTGGGGTTAACCCAGCCCCTCCTGGGCGGGTCATACCTGGTAGCTATATCCCCAACATTAGGCCCCAGGTTGACTTGAACTTTGTTCTTTGTCAATCTTCAACACTTAGACGAAATCCATCTTCCTCTCTTTGTAAAAAACTCTGTAACCTGCCATGACATCATCTTCTAAAAACACGAAAGCCTGCTATGACGTCATCTTCAACGGATCTTTATGTTTTTAATGTCTTCCGAGAATCGAGGCGTCCGTTTAGCTGGATAATCATTATTTTGGTCTTCCTCAATTCCCGCACCTGTCTGTTCACTTATCCCCTTATAAATAGGCTTGGCTGGTCTTTCCCCCTTCTTCTTCTTCCTTCCATCTTCTCGCCACCTCTCTGCCTCTCGAGCTTCGCTGTTGCCATAGCGCCCGCCGTCGCCTCTCAACGTCGGCCGCTGCATCACCCTGAGCTCGTCCCGAGAACCGCGGCGACCCTTCACAGAAGCTCTGCATTCGTAACTTCCTACCTTTCCGCTCCCTTAGATCTGTTTAGGGTTACGAGTTCATTGGCGTTCTTTGTCGTTCATCACAAACCTCCTTGTAGTTTCTTCTCCGTACCCTCTTTTGATCCAGAAGAAAGGCAGAACTTATGCGGTAGTAGTTTTACGCCCATTTTAGATGCTAGTACATCATTTTCCTTTGCACAGATATCTTCTTAAAGCTGATGAACTTCTCCGCGCTTGCTCCGTAGGTCTGAATTTATTTTTCTTTTCTGACCCATTTTGATTCAGAATAATAGCAATAGTTTGGGAAATCTGTTTGTCTCAACACTTAGCCAATTCTGTTTCTGGCTTCCTTCGAATGTCTTTAGTCATGGCGGCTTATCACGCCGGCTCACTTACCCTCTATATGTCATTAGCCCTTACTTAAGCCGCCATTACTCATTTGACTTTTAATTTCATCATCGAATTGAACCGGCATGTTACTTTCTTTTCAGTTTGTCCTTTGATCATCATGCCGTCAAAAGCACCGAGTGTCTGCAACTGGGTCCGTTCCACAGTTACTGAAGATACCTTGAAGGAATTTTTCACCATAGGATTTTGCCAGGGAAAAATGTTATGTCTTATCGTGCGCCTGACCCGGACGAGGAACGGCCTAATCCCAAAGACAATGAAGTTATTGTCTTCATTGACCATATGAATCGGGGTTTTTCACCACCTGGCTCAAAGTTCTTCAGAGACGTTCTTCATTTTTTCAAACTTCACCCTCAAGATCTTGGACCCAATTCCATATCCAACATCTGCAATTTTCAAGTTCTCTGTGAGGTGTATCTTCAAGAAGAGCCGACTGTGGAACTCTTCAGAGAGTACTTTTATTTGAACCGCCAAAATGAGTGTACCAATGGCCCTAGCTTGGAACTTGGTGGAATCTCAATTCAGCACCGACAGGGCGCCGTTTTTTCCTTAATAGTCTTACCGAGCCATCCCAAAGATTGGAATCAGACCTGGTTCTATTGCCAAGATACGTCACCTGCCAATGAAAAACCATTGCCGGGTTATCGCGCAGAGCGTCTGGATTCCAAGTTTGTGCTCCCTGACAAACTTACTACTGCTGAACGCAAGAAGCTTATTCCATCTATTAAAAGGATTAATGCCTTATTGGGGAATGGCTTAACCAGAGTTGACTTGATCCGTTGCTGGATCTCGTGGCGGGTCATCCCTCTAAGCCGCCGATCCAAATTGATGTATGAGTATGGCGGTGGCCCAAATGACTCTCTGCGTCATAGCTCTATACAACTAACTGAAGAAGACATTGTTGCAATGTCAACCATCCTTGTGAACAGTAAATATGAGGACTGCAGTAAGGTTGGGTTAAACCCCTTCTACAAACTTAACCCGACACCAGAGGTGAAAAACCCCTGATCTCTTTCTCTTTTTGTGTTTTCCTCAGTAGTTTTAAATACTTGCATGACCTTTTATCCTGTTTATTTGTTTACAGGCCAAATCCGACTTCTGGAAGGCCAAGTATGACCATGAAGCTTCCAAGAAGGCTAGAGCCGCCGCCATAGCCACCAGGAACATGACCCGGAGGTCCAAGAAGAAAAGGAGCACTGCTTCGAACTGTTAAAGCTTGATGATGATACTGAGTCGGAGGTAGACCTTGACTCCCTTGGCCAGTTTTTTAATAACCTTATTGACACTGACTATTGCCAGGACGACACGGGGGCCAGCCAGGCCGTAGAAGAAGAGGTAACAATTTCCTCCGACTCAGCCCATTTGCCAAGACAGAAACTTCGACTGGTAACTCGGAAAGTAAGGTTTTCGCACCCTTTGGCTTATTTGGACCCTCATTTTCTTTTGAAAAAGCAGCAACATGAGAGCCACCGTCAGGCCCGGAATAATGACGACGATGAACCACCGTCCGTTTTACAACAAACTCCTCGAAAACGCCAGAATGAGGTTTCTTTCATCTTCATATTTTGCTTTCATTAATGAATCTATTCCCTTGCCTCACTGACTTTATTTTACCTTTTACAGGAGGTTTCTCGCTCTTCTGGCAACTCATCTCAGACTCAGTTTCCGGCTTTCAAAACTGCTCCTGGGTAAGGAAAAATCAGCTTTCCTCTGTGTCCTTGAAAACTGCATCCTTACACTAACTGTCTCATAAAACTTTTCTTAGAGGCCAAGCCAAATCCAAGAAGGCCAAGGTGATTAAGCCATTAGAAGACCCGAAGGTTCCTGCACCTGAGCCGGCCATGCCAACTCCTCCCTCTGAAACTGAAGCGCCTGAAGACCTGACTGTTCATACTCAATTGGATCCTCCTAAGTTGTCAGCCGATGAGATCACCCTTAATCCGACTATCACTGAACCATCTAGTTCAGCTAACCCGCCAACAACTTCTGATACTGACGTGTTGATTACTGGTAGCCGATTTGTTGAACCGGGGACCCCCACTGTGTTAGCCCGGCACACTGCTAAGTAAGAAGCCTTGGAGAAGCAGAAAGTGCGTTTTGATATCTCTCACTACACTCATCTGAATGCTAGTGACATACTATCCGGCTATCTCAGTCATGTTCATTCCAGCCGTGAGTCCGAAATTGAGATGGTCAAGCAATTGCAGCAAAAATATGAGGTATGTTCTCCGGTTCACTTATACTGCCAGCCCCCAAGTCTTCAGATGATGAACCTGAATGATCTGTAGACTTTATGATATAGGCTGATACTTTGTCTCTAAGGTTTTCGAAAGTCCAACAAAGTAGCGTAAACTTCCCCTGTTGTCCCCAAGGGCCAGCTCAATTTATCATAAATGAACTGATACTTAACTTCATAACTGTCTTTTATTAGTCCCAATAAGTATTGCAATCCGGCTTAATCTTGAGAAACTTTCTGAACGCATTAGCCCCCAAGTGCCAAGTGTTGTTACTTTGTAAAACACTTGGGACTTGAAATATATAGGAGTCATAAATAATTGATTTGGCAGACATTAGCCCCCAAGTGTCAAGTGGTATTGCGGTGTAAAGTACTTGAGACTTGAACCCTTATAACTTTTAGTTTAAACCTTGACACACGTGTGTATGCTTTGTACAATGCCCTATCTGAATTGGGCTCCCAATTGACTGATGCAAAGACCCGGCTGGCGGATCAAGAGGCAGAAATCAAGACTGTTGACTCTAGACTCCAACTGAGTCTTTCTGAGACAGAAAAATTGAAGACCAGCTTGACTGCAAATAAGAAATCCTGGGCTGAAGAAAAGACGCTGCTGATACAACGTGTTGAAATAGCTGAGGCGGCTCTTGAGGAGGTTACCACGGAGCTCGCCGGTTTAAAGAACCGGGTGTCCCAAATGGTCTCCGCCATCTTTGGTAAGTCATCTGTATTAACCATTTATACTTTATTTTAGCCGGGAATATAAGCCGCACTACAAAAAAAATACACTTCCGTGATGATACGTGTTTGTCACAGTAGGTCGCCTTTTTTGTCATGCATGTACATCCATGACAAATTTATGACAGAATCAAGATAGTCATACCTATGCTGTCGTAGAAGTGTTCCATGACATTACCAACATTATCATCACGGAAGTGTCCACTTCCATGACAATAAATCGCGCGTCATAGAAGTGCTTTCGTCAAGGGTGACTGACACGTGGCATCCACCGTAACGGAACACCGTTAAGCTATCGGGTCTGGTTTTGGATCCGATAACCCGCTAACAGCCCCGACCAATGGGCATTTTCCACATGTAAAATCATCATTGGCTGGAGGAAACACGTGTCGGCTCATCATTGGGACAGATGTCAACCACTCATTGGACGGAAGGCGCCTATGATACGTCGACACGTGGCACGACCCAACAGAGGCCCATTCCTGTGAAAAGGCCGGCCCGTTTGACTTTGTCAAAAGCTGGCGGGCCGGCCCATGGAAAGCCTGTTAACGGCCTGTTCGAATATAGCCCATTTACAGCCCGCTAACCCAAGGCCCGTTACACCCTATTCGAATTAGGCCCAGTAGCGTCATCTGGGCCATCCAATATGATTCCAGCCCGTTTTCACTTCTGGCCCATGTATGGCCCATGACGTCTTTCGGCCCATATGAGGCCCTATGTAACTCTTGGCCTACAAACGGCCCGTGGTGAAACTGGGCCGTAATGAACAGTGTATCACTTTACACCAATTAACGGCCCGTGGTGAAACTGGCCCGTAATGAACAGTGCATCACTTTATACCCATTAACGGCCCGTTATTCCGTTGGGCCGTTTCCAGCCCATGTTATCTTTCGGCCTTCTCAGAGCCCATTTATTCTTGGGCTCATTTCCAGCATTCGTTTACTTACGGCCCGTTACTGTCATTTTCTGCTTGTGGGCCAA
Source organism: Triticum urartu (assembly GCF_003073215.2). Lineage (NCBI taxonomy): Eukaryota > Viridiplantae > Streptophyta > Magnoliopsida > Poales > Poaceae > Triticum > Triticum urartu. The sequence goes on from NC_053027.1 coordinate 456,964,249, forward strand.
ATTCAGCCCGTGGTTACAGTCGGCCCGTTTGTGGTCCGTTAATACGTTGGGCCGATTTCATAGCATCATCAAGTACGGCCTATTAACGATGGCCCGTTATGGTCGGCCCATGAACGGACGATTCCAACTCTAGCCCGTTTACGGCCATAATGCAGTTTGTTTGGCCCATGTTTGGCCAATCGATTATACGGCTCGTATAAGGCCCATTGATAATACGGCCCGCAGAAGGCCCATTGTTTCTATGGCCCGTAGAAGGCCCATTGTTTCTACGGCCCGTAGAAGGCCCAGTGTCACTACAATAAATATTAGCCCATGGTTATTGTGGCCTAGTTTTAAAAAATAGGTTATTGCAGCCACTAGCTAACCGCGGAAAAAGAACTGCAATGACTACAAGCAAACAAATAAACAAGACAACAAGGAAATAAATAAGCAAGCAACTAATGCTAGGCTATCACGACTATTACACATATTACATCCACTGGGCATCAAAGTTCGCCACTAGTGCAAATATAGGGAACAAAGCAGCATATCCTATACACTGGTTGTCAAAGTTGGCGACTAGCGCAAATAAACGCTGCAGCAAAACAAATCCAGAACTGAAACCACTTCAGAAGATCTCAAGAAACAATATCCTGGGTACCCATAATGCTGGCAAGATGCTTAGCAAGCTTATTAACTTTCTCTTGTTTGGCGCTTAAATCCTCCAGCGCTTGCTGTTGCACCAGAAAATATGCATCTGAATTCTGCAGGGACTTCCTCAGTCCTTCAGCTTCCTATCGCAGCACATCTGATCGATGTCTTTCAACTTGAAGTTGAGACTCAAGAAGACAAACTGATTCAAGTAGCGAGTTTGAAGAGCTTGTGCCAGCAGTAGTGGCCAGTAACTCGAACACTACATCAAGACAGGACTTTTGGATTCCCTCACCGTCGTCAAGATTGTTTTTATCAGCTTTCTTGGAGACCAACAGGGATGTCTCACTATCTTGAACCTTATCTGCATTACTTCCTTTACCATTGGATAACGCGGTACTGTTCTCCAATATTTTGTCCGCATTCTAATAGAGAAACAAGCGGACACATCACATGTTTACCATGTTGTATATGAAACTCATTTTGGTAAATGAGTTCAGTAGTAAAGTGGAGAGGATAACAACATGAAACAAACATATATCTATGTACCATGGTCACTTTATGGTCTATACCATTGTAGTTTTTGTTGCCAAATCAAGATAGAGACACAGTTCAAATAATATTTGTTCAAGACAAAGCAGAATAGACAGAATATAAGGCTGGGTAACTATAGAGCAATAACAACACTTGTAATGCGCATGACATGAGAACATAACTGTTTAATCAATTGAAACTGAAATCAACATAGAGCAGGTTATAACAGCAAACCAGTTAAAGAAACAGGTTTAAAACATACCTGTTGCGCCATTGGAGTTTCAATTCCATGCTTCAAATTTGAAAATAGTTGGTATGAGTAAATACAGTCATGCAAGAGCAAAGGAGTATGAACCATAGCTACAGAACCTGACCTGAGAACAAATCTTCTTCTCCTTTAAGCGTTGAGTTGGGATTCGGAGTGGTGGTCCTCATGCTTTGGGCACTGCAGTTCCCTTACTAACTGCTCGTGTTTGGGTGCTCTGTGGTGGAGACGGTGCTGTGTCAACTGGAACTGGGTTACTATCTGCCGGGGTTGGGGTTAGAAGGGGTGTAGCTGGTTCTCTGTCCAACTGGGTAAGGGTACAATCTGCGAGAGTCTGGGTTACTTGTGGTGGATCTGGTCCTTGGGCAAGTACAACTGTGGTTCTATCTGCATCAACTGGTAGCACTATCTTTTCTGAAGACCGTGTTGTTACTCCCTTAGATACTGCCATCATGCTCTCCAATTCAAATGGATGATAAACAAGAAAAGTTATTGAAAGTATAGACATTGTATGATAGACAGGTGCAATGGATAGTGGGGAATAAAAGAGGGCATGAAATAATTCATATTTATGTTGTCTAACCAAACAGGATAGCATGACTCAATTTCACATATATGATGGCTAACTAAACAGGATATCATGACATAATTTCACATTATGATGGCTAACTAAAAAAGATGGAAAGACATAGTTCAAAATATAAGACTATGTAAACAGGATGACATGACATAACTATATAATGTGTTTATTAAATAGGTTCGCATGCCATAATTCACATACATTCACGGATAGAATGCCATAATTCAAAATATGATGACTGTAAACACTAAACAGGATGAGATGATATAACTATATGATGTCTTTATTAAATGCCATAATTCAGATAGATGATGTCTATGTACTATGTAAACATGATGGCATGATATAATTCAAATATATGATTTATATAGTAAGCAAGTAAGCAGATGGCAATCCATATATGATGTAAAAACTAAGCAATGCAAGACAACATGCATGACATGGGTAATATAACCCTGCCAAGTTTGAGCATAGACCTCAGGGGGGAAATAGGACTGGTCATCAGTCTCTGAATCCTCCTATGAGGAGCTCTCTATAACCAACAAGATGTCTGCTTCAACAGGTAGCATTGTCTGCTCTAAATACCTTGTTTTCATTCCAGATACTTCCATCACCGCTTCAAATGGCTGATGCACAGGAAGAGTAGTTGAATATACAAACGTTGTCGCCAAATGGAAAATGTAATACAAAAAAATGATAGCATGATATAATTCACATACATTATGATTGGCTAAACAGCATGGCATTGCATAATTCACATATATAATGCCTTTGCAACAAGATAGCATTGTATAATTCACATATATAATGTCTTGCAACAAGATGGCAATGCATAATTCACATATATGGTAATTAGACACTGAACAGGTGGCATTCACACAAAGCATGTCTAAACTAATCAAATGACATAGCAATGCGAGACACCATACGCACGATATGAGCAACATAACCCTGCCAAGTTAGAGCATACACCTCGGGGGGGAATAGGACTGGTCATCTGTCTCTGAATCCTCCTCTGAGGAGCTATCCATAACCAGCGAGATATGCGCTTCGTCAGATAGCATAGTCTGCTCTGACGACCTTGTTTTCACTCCAGAATTTGCCATCACCGTGTCAAATGGCTAATGCACACGAAGAGCAGTTGAATGTAATAACATTGTTGACAAATGTAATATGTAACGAAAAAAAGATGGCCTGATATAATTTACATATAAGATGACTGGCTAAGCAGGATGGAATTGCAAAATTCACATATATGATGCCTGGCTAAACAAGATGGCGTTGCATAATTCACATAAACGATGAATAAACTAAACAGATGGCATTCGCACAAAGGATGTATAAACTAAGCAGATGACATATTTGATGTATAAAGTAAGCAATGCAAGACACCATATGCATGATATAACCAACATCAGCATGCCAAGTTAGAGCGAAGACCTCAGGGGGTAAATAGGAGTTGTCTTCTCCTTCTGAATCCCCCTCAGAATAGATATCTTCCTCTCGATTACAATCCGAAATGCATGGAGGGGGGCTGCCTTTGCGCCTACCATGGAGTGGCGCTTGCATGAAATTTTATTGCCACACAAGGCTCGTCTCTTTTGCTCTACATGTTCAGTTCCATTGTTTACAATAACTGTCATGCATAGGAATAAAACATAGTGAGATTATGTAAGGAGTGCATGCAGAAATCCAGAGTGATGGTAGCAACCTGTGGATAGACCCAAAACCAATAATAGCAGGCAGATAATGGCTTCAGCTAAAAAATACAGATAATGGCTTCTTTACTGTTTGTTTCCCACCCAACATGAAACTCATAGTAGACACCGGAGATTAACCAGATAGTAGATAGATACTATTGATAGCGGCCCCGATATGTACCCCACAACCATTTAAAAACTCAAGCTTGACCATTAGTTTGGAGCTGACTCAAAGTCTAATCGGTGAACATGACGATAAAGTAGCATGTAATATTAAGCGATGCATAATGTAAGCAGACACAAAAGAGTGCGACCTCTCTTGCGGACCCATGTAGTCCTCGAGGTCATCTGCTCGGTTGATGATGGTAGTGCAGTTTTCATGGCTGCCAGCGGCGGGGAAGAAGATCTGAGGCGGCGAAAGACAGTCTGGAGGCCGGATCCCTGCTGTGCTGGACCCTTCTGTCGTTGGAGCAGCTGAGCTGGGGTGGACGACGGTGCAGCAGGAGCGGGACAAACCACGCAAGGTTTTCTTTGACAACTATCTGTAAGAGAAGTAATTCTGTAAGGGCTCATTTGAATTGGAGGATTACAACAATGCAGGGATAGGAAATAGACAGGAATAGGATAGGAATGCACGTGCAAAACAGAGAATTTAAAAACACGGGATTTCAGCCAATCTGGGTGTTTGATTCACAACAATTGGAAGATCACAGGATGCAAAGAAGCATGGTGAGATTAAGTCAAACCACAAGAAAATGTATGGTTATAATGCTATTATGCTACTATCTCTTAGTCTTGTGCTTCATGAATAGGAATTTGAAAAGGAGGACAAGTGAAAATTAAAATTCCAACGTTTTTTCTTTCAAGGAGACACTAAAGGAACAAATCCGTGTGCTCAGTGGTCAATATATATAACATGTAGAGTAAAAAAACAGATGCAACAATGTACAACCGCTTTGGCAAAGCCATGTCGATCTTAGCGTGATTGGGTTGGCCGGTGAGGATGCTCCGGCTGACTTGGCTGTCGGAGGAGGGGAAGAAGATCTTAGGCGTATGGAGATGGAGCCCGAGGTACTGCTCCGCTGTGATGGAGGGTTTCGTCGTTGGAGCAGCTCCGGTGAGTTGTACGACGCCGAGGCTGAAGCAGGACAAAAGAGACAACGAACAACGTTAACCTGAGTGGAATTCTAATAGCATCTCCAATACATGACGTAAAATACATAACCACAAAGTGCTAGATGTAAAATACATCAGCCGCTCATCTTTGAACTTAACTGTCAAAACTTAATTTAACTGTTGAAACTGAACTTAACTGTCGAAACTGAATTTAACTGTCGAAACTGAACTTAACTGTCGAAACTGAACTTAACTGTCAAAACTGAATTTTGCTGTCGAAACTGGATGCACTAGCAAGGTGAGGCTACACGTCCGTCAACTGACTTTTTCATCTCTGGTCAGTCAATTTTGCTGCCATTGGATACGAAATCAAGGGCATGCGGTTCATCTTCAACCTCCACCCCCCTGAGCCGGCCAAACAGCAGCCCCCCCCCCCCCCCCGCGCGGCCCCCCCGCCCGCCCCGAAAACACTCCCCACCGCCGGTCCGCCGCCGCCCCGGCCATTCCTCTAGGCCCCCCCCCCCGTGCCGAGCTTTTTCTCCCGCGATCCCCACGCCACCGCCCCGCCAACGCCCCGCCACCGCCCCCATCCTGAACCCTAAGATAGATAGTGGGGTACCTCTCCGGCGAGCCCCCCTTCCCGCTGCGGCTGGTTCTTCCTTCACCCCGGTGGCATCGGAGTGAAGTGTAGCTAAATCGGAGCAGCATCGCAAGCAAGAGCAAGAGCGAGAGCAGCAGTGTGAGCAAGAGCGAGAGCAGCAGTGCGAGCAAGAGCGAGAGCAGCAGTGCAAGCAAGAGCGAGAGCAGCAGTGCGAGCAAGAGCAATAGCAAGAGCAGACCAGGCAGGGGACCGAGAGCAAGAGCAAAGCAGCAGCGCGAGCGAAAGCTAAAGCAGCAGCAGGTCCTACTGATGTGGACATCGCCGCCGAGGGAGCGACACCATGGAGGAAGTGGCCGGCAACGCCGGCGTGGATGGAGCCGCGCCGTGTCGGCTCGGGAGCGAGCACCGGCAGCACCGTGAGATCAAATCAAGAAGAAAATGTGGCGATTAGTGTACAACCTCTTTGGTGGCACCGATTAGGCCGCAGCTTCATCCAAGGAAACGGTGATGATGATGCTCTTCCGGTGGTGCATGTGAAGACGGCAGTGTGGGAATGGAGGTGGCGCGAAAGACGAGGGGAACGTCGGGGCAGCTCCTTGGAGGTGGAGGACGGTGTGGCTGAATCGGCGGGACGATGAGATCGACGACGGATCCTCATCCGGTACGGTGGATGAGGGACGTCGAGGTGTTGCTGTGGACGACGTCGTCGGGGAAGAGGCTCCGGCTGGGTGGCGGACGGAGCAGGGTGTGGGGTTTCGTCGCAGGTTTTCGCGGCCTTGGTGTACGAATGGGTGGGTGGATGGGATGGCACTGGGGAACCATGGCTTAGAGACGCGCTTGTCCGAAATGTTGGGTAAGTTACGAAAGTACCCCCACCGATTTGAGGCGGTTCTTTCGGTTTAGGGGTACCACGGGCATTTCGTGTGTCGGGATTTCACAAGAGGTGGGAGTTTTTGCGCGCGTTGTAATTTCGGAATAGCAAGGCGCGGGTTGAGATGGAGGGAGTTGTCGGAGCACAACGAGACAAAGATATATCTTAAGTATTTCAGGCTAACAAGGCGCGGGTTGAAATTTCCGGACAAGCCTAACCTGTACTGTACCAAATCAATGCGCCCTACAAATGTCATTCAAAACTTTGAATTCATGTTATGTTCAATTAAAATATTTCCCTACGTGTATTATGCATGCAACCTACTACTCAAATGAACGTTTTAGTGCATTCCAAACGTATATACTACCGCTTCAGTATGAACTAAATTTGAATTCGTTTCTCTATTTGAATAAGATCTACAGTAATGATTGTTGTGAAGTCAAAGCATTTGAATTCGTTTCTCTGTTTTAATAAGATCTACAATCATCATTATTGTCAAGTTAAACCATCGTTTGTGTATTATCTTCACAGCACACCACATGATTAGTCTCGAGTTACATATGAACTATGTGTACTATATGAACTCGAACTAGATTTTTTGAATCCACTTTATTTTGATTTCAAATCACATTGCATTTCTAGCTCTAGCTAGATCTTCATAATCTAAACCATGTCTCATATGTATAATGTGTTTATCACATTATGTATGGTGCCCCGCCCCATACGCCTACAAGTATTTAGATGTGAGTTGCAAACACCACACATTACCACAAATTCAAATAAAATGTGAGAATGTTCAATATATAGTATTGTTTAGATTGTTCAATATTTAGTTGTAAGCTGCAAACGCCGCACATTATCACAAATTCAAATAAAATGTGAGATTGTTTGATGTATAGTATGGTTTAGATTGTTCGGCATTTAGCTGTGAGTTGCAAACACCATGCATTATCACATTATGGTATAACATGTGCACAACACGTGTATCACCGCTATATTCGTGCATGCAATGTTTAAAACACTATGATCTCCTATTCAAATATATGAATCCGCTTTCATATCAAATTATGATCTTTGTTAGTCTCTTACACCCACACAATCCTCTAACCTTTGTAGCTACCACTAACTTTCTCTCGTGCATGCACACGCCCTCCTCGCCCTCCCCCTCCCTCGGCATTCTATCCACCGGGCACATTCATTTTTTTCTTTAGGTCGTTCTCCCAGAGTCTCCACAACTCCTTTCTGACACACACCGATCGATAAACCTCTCCAGCGATGCCCGCCTACAACATACAAAGACACCTTCAATCTCCTCCTTTATGTGTCCTTGCCTCATGTCTCTCATACGGTCAGACACACGTGTAAACTCTCGCCCCTCTTTTCATCACTCTCTCACAACCGCACACTCCTCCCCCTATCTAGCTAGTAGTTGGGCCTCTCGCACCACCTCCTAGCTCCATTCTCTATGTCTATCCGTCTCGCTGGGCCTTATTAGCCTCTAACAAATGGACGTACACCAACCGATCTCTCGCTATACATATAGCTAGCTAGGTCCTTATAACTCGTTTTTACCCACACGTCAATCGATCTACCTCATTAGTTGTGTCTCTCCCTTCCTCCGACAAACAACAATTGATCTACCGATCTAGTTAGGTTTGCTTACCAAACACATGGTTCCCCTTCATCATCCATGGATGCGTACCGACAGATCTATCACACACAGGCACACACAGAAACACATCCCCACTCTTATTGATAACATTGCATTTCCACCCTCAGTTTGTCTAGTAGGCCTCTCCCACCATCTTCGAGAAGCAACTCCATCACCCATCCAACACTCTACCCCTCTCCCTCCCTCTCCCTCCCTCTCTCTCTCCTCTATCTCTATCCCATCATATTTCCCGTCCTTCAGTTATGTATGGATGTCGACCGATCTCCCTCAAGACATAGCTGGGTCTCTCCTTCTCAACACATATACGAGTCATTCTACCTCTATAGTTAGGCCTCTGCCTACCCCTCCCCCCCCCCCCCCCCCCCCCCCCCCCCCGATACATCGAGCGCTCTAATCATGTCTCCCTGCCACACACAAACTTGACATGTGCCCTCTAACGTTCCGGTAGGCCAGTCGCCCTATATCTTTGACTTGTACACACACACAATTTCGATGGCTCTCTTCATCGATCTTGCACCCACCCACTTGATCCTCTCTTCGACTCTATTGATAGCTATGACCCCTCCCTCTCTTCTCGTGGATTGCCCGACCCTCTATGTATGATATGGATAGGCCTCCATTTCACACACATTGCATGCAAAATTTTGTTTGAGATGTCATCGACACATATTCCCACAAATAATTCACGCAATCAACCCCCCACCCCACCCCCACCCCAAAACAAAAAACACTCACGAACGCGGTTTGTATCTCTCACACACACCCACGTAGGTGGGGAACGTGCACGAAGAGAAGAGGTGCATGCACGGCGCACGTACTCCCGTCTCTTTCCCAACCACACCCGCGCGGTACACGGTGGAGCTCATTTCTGTACGAAAAAGGCAACCCACGTGGTAATTTGGCACGTGTACTGGTTGTCCACTTGGTGGAGGGAGGATCGTCTACCACGGGTGAACAAACAAATTGCGACTTGACATGTTTTATTAAAAAAAGAGGCAAACCATGTGGGGCCTACCTTAGAGGCAAGGCTCTATACACTGGAGTACTTTTGATGTGTCCTGTCAACTCGCAGAATGAGGAGAAACTTGCTTAGTATGCCGTCTCCCCCGCCCACGGGCGCGGTGGCTCGCAGGATGAGGTGAAGGTTGCTTACTACGCCTTACGCCCGCTCCCTCGCCCATGAACGCGGTGGCTCGCAGGACGAGGAGAAAAATTTACTACTCCCTCCGTTTACTCCTCGTCCCTACTACCTTGGTTATAGAGATTATATCATATTGTTTGGAATATATATGTCCTTTAGTAGATTTCAATATGAACTACTAGTACATACTCCAAACACTGATGTATATAGACGTATTTTAGAGTGTAGATTCACTCATTTTTCTCCGTATGTAGCACTCTCCCTCGCCCCTCGACCCTCGCCCACGTGGTGGACGTGCAGCAATTCATTCGGTCTCATATAGCCAGAACGATATATACTGCACTACCATTATTGCTCGACTTCCTGAAGAGGCGAAGAGCCAATCGCAAGGTCAATATTTTGGACACGCCAAGCGCAAGGTTATAGGAGAATGAGTAGTAGGTGCCGCGTCATTTATAAATAAAGTTTTTTTTTCTTCAGTGGCACGTACGCAATATGATAGGTTCGTATGGAGAGAAAAGGAGTACATAGTCAGGACGGGCCAGCCTACACGATTGCTTGCTGGGGTCGCTCTCTTCACACTCTCTCGCACAAGACGACTGTGGCCACATCTCTAACATCCCGGCGGATCATGTCCGCTTGGGGAAGGGGTGGATGCTTAGTGTAGATGCGGTGGCCGTCGCCGATGGCGAAAACCCACTGTCGACACGTCCCGATCAGGGGTCCCCGCCGTTCTCTCTCACAAAGCCGATGAGGTTGCCTTCGTCCCTTGCTCACTGCCGCGACGTGGGCAGTTGCCGCCTCCCGCCGCCCTCCTCAAGGTTGAGCTACGTCCCTCAGGTACAACTCCCTTTACAGCCGGCTTGCACCACTACTCCAGCTGCCCATATCACTCCCTGTGGATATTTCTCTACTTCTTTGCCCCGCACATACCTCTACCGGCTTCTATGTACTGTATTTTTGATGAGTTTATGTCTCATCAACTAGTCCTCGTAATCTTATTCTAATCACGCCTGTTCAATTTCTTTACCACAGGGATGCTCATCTCGATTTTGGTGAAACTGCACAAAATGATCTGATGGTCAAAAGGTTGCAAACTTCATTTATTAGGAAGCTCGAACGTTGCCAGCAAATTGAAGCCTGGTCAGGGTTCACGGTTCAAGGGCTAGGGACTGCATGGATCGTTTTTCTTTAGCTGCCTCTGTTCCAAAATAAGTGTCAACTTTAGTAGTAGTACAACTTTGTACTAAAGTTTGCACAAAGTTGAGAAACTTATTCTGGAACAGAGGGAGTACATATTTGCTATGATCTGTCAATCATTGAGATGCAATAGCATGCATGTTAGTCTCCTTTGTATTTGATGAAATGTTGCAACAGGCAACCTTGGACGCAAGATACATGTAACAGAAGCTGGAAGCTTCATAGCATTGTACAAATTTATCTCGCTGATAAATTACAGTACGTACTATACTAGTACTTCCTCCGTTCCTAAATATAAGTCTTTGTAGAGATTTCACCATGAACCACATGCGGATGTATATAGATGCATTTTAAGTGTAGATTCATTCATTTTGTTCCGTATGTAGTGGAATCTCTACAAAGACTTATATCTACTAGTAATAGCTAGCCCCCACTACTAGGAATTCTCTATCCTCTCCTTGAGCCATGTCATCAAAATTGATGTGGCCATTAGATGAAGTAAATCAGTCCATAATAGTAGTCTGATCTTGACGTTGAGAGGCTCCGCACTAAGCCACATGCAAGCATGCAGAAATACCGTACCACATGCATGTGAGTGGGTTTTAAATCACATCAACATGTCTGCATGCAAGCATGCACCGGTAGCATGCATGTAAGTGAGCTTTTAAGTCCCATTAACATGTCAAAAAGAAAAATATAATCCCATTATGCAGTAGGAGTTCAGGAGTTGGCTGATCTTTTTTCGTTACGTGGGATGATCTAAATGATGATGGGAGTTTATTTAGTTTGGCTACCACATTTTTCATGCGGTTATAGAGTTTTTTTTGTTCTATGAAATCGATAATTTTGCGCAGAGGAACGGAGGGAGTACTATGTAAAGAGTTAGGTGTCACACTGTGATAGTAGTGTGAGGTGGGCCATGTAATCACTGAGCCTGTGTGTTTTCACTACTCTTGCACGCCTCCGCTATAAGAATGGAGAAAATTGTAATCTAGTGGTAGTAGTATACCTCCTTTCGCCGAAAGCGTGGGACTTCCAGCAGTCCTACCACCTCAGTGATAAAGACCAATGAGCCGTCAAATCACATAGACCCAGCAGTAAGTTGGACGGACGAAGCAACCATCACTCTTGCGCCAGTGTGAGGCCGCGTCCGCTCTGCCCGGGCATGAATGCAGCACCGATTCTTTGGAGCGGCACTGACCGTTTCGGGCGGGAAGCGCGCGCGGGCGATGGAGGTGCTTTGGGTGGGCCAGGCTGGTCAGGAGCGGGCGTGGCAGCTGTCCGCATGTCCCTACCGGACACGCCCGGAAACGAGAGGATGCACCGACTCTCGCGGCTAAAATCACACACTAGACAACATCTCTCTGTAGGAGTAGGTCGATCTATCGCTCTCTCTAACACACACATGATGTTAAACACACACACACACACACGCACGCACGCACGCACCTTGGTCCCGTTGCACCTTCTAACGTGACTTATTACACCTAGACGGAGGGAGTAGTAAGTATACGAGATACGGCGGCACACTAACTTAAGTCGAATACAAGTGGCCAAAATTTGTGTGCATGTTATAATAAGGATTCACTTAAAATAGTACGTGAGCGAACAGAGGGATCAATTGGATAGTGTTCCCGAGCAGTAGCGAGATGTGTGAGGTAAGATACACCGCTGGCGCTTTTAATTTTTCTTATTAATTTGTTTGTTTCACCATCTGACTGGTGGGACCCAACGTACTACGTGGAGAGAGGTAAGGTGACTAAGGCTGCATTATTTCTGCACCACTATGGATAGTCTTACCACCAAAGCCACATGACACGATTATGATTGAAATCCCAATGACTCCCACACACACACACAAAAAAAACACGACATGCTTGTCACACGAATGTAGGGTATAAAAGGTTATTTCCCTCTCGTTGAACATAACGGGAGGGTTGTGTAGCTAGTTAGCCTGTTCGCTCACTCTCTCGCCCTCTCCCGCTGGAGCCTCAGCGCTTGTAGTTGCTCTCTTCACACTCTCTCGCCCTCTCCAGATCTAAACAAGACTTCCTTGGCCTCTCTCCCCTCACTGCTGCTCAAAGAGTCGGCAGGATCCGTCCGCCGGGAAGGGAAGGAGGCTTAACACTGTCGCCATCGGCAAGGGACTACCGGCACAGCTGTTCACTTTCCACCCAGCGGCGGCGCGGGAGGGCCTCCGACCCCTTCTTCTTCGTCGGCGTCCCGTCACCCACCAAACCACGCCCCAAGAACCTTAAGGTATAATTTACTTACTCCACATGCATTGCTCTAGCTGCATGTATACCATGAATCTAGGACGTGGTTCAAAGAGGAAAGGAGTGGGGGAAAGTAGTGGGAAAAGTTGTATATAGCATGAATCTAGGATGTGGTTCAAAGAGGAAATGAAGGGGAAAAGTTGTAGAGCATTAATCTAGGACGTGGTTCAAAGAGGAAAGGAATGGGGGAAAGTAGTGGGGAAAGTTGTATCGCATAAATCTAGGACGTGGTTCAAAGAGGAAAGGAAGGGGCGAAAGTACTAGTTCAAAAAGGAAAGGAAGGGACAAGGCTGTAGAGTTTGAGCAGGACTAGATTTGCTATGCTCACATAGGGAAAGGCGTCTAAAGATAACAAAACTGGGACCAACACAAATATTCTCCTTGGTTGCTTGTTCTTTGTTGCAACAGACTGTGCATGACCATAGTACATCGGTAGATGCACATGGTGCTGGTGCGTCCATTGTCCCGTGCAACTCATTAGTTGTTGTTAATCTAAGGCCCTGTTTGGTTAAAAACTCCCTAGTCCCTACCTGCTGGGTTCCAGGGACTAAACATGGACTAGAGGTTATTAAATAACATGATAAAAGACCATGTTACCCCTAGTAATGAACTAATAGAGACAAGGTGCGATGCGTGGCAGGGGCAACTGTTGGAAAAAGTCCCAAAAAGACTCCCTCGTGGTCTTCTTTCTTTAGTCCCAAATGCCCACTTTTAGTCCCTAAAAGCCCCTCCTCTGTGGTTTAGATGGGACTGACACGGAGTTTTTTTAGTCCCTACACCAAAATGTCCCTGTAAACAAACACCCTCTAATAATGCCGCTGGAAAATTGATGCAATGCCACAGTTAAAAGCAAATTACATGTCTAACGAATTTTATTGTTAATATAATCTCTATGTTAATATTAATCAATGCCACCGTTTGAGAAATGCTACTGTCTTGCTTTCTTCCCATTTAGATAAGGTAGATGCTTCTTTTTGTTGGCTTTTGTGTCATCCACCGTTATTGACCACTAATTGTTTCCTTTGCACCTCTGTGTAAACAGGGTTATCTGCTTCACCTCATTGCCATTGTGACCTTTTGTTGCACTGCACAAAACACTTTTGTTTTAAGAGTGTTTTGTGCAGTTCAACCAAAATGTCACACCGACAACGTTGCTTGATTGCTTGATCTTAGTGGAACTGCACAAGAGGAGATCTTACTTCCTATCCATTAAGGCAAATTTGGTTCAGATCTTCTTCTTGTGAGTTGTTTGAATTCCGCATAATGAGAGGTTAGTACTAGCCTTCTTTCACATGATTCTGCATTGTGCATTCATATGTTGTGCTACTTGTACGATAATGTTGCTTGATTTTAGTGAATTGCACAAATGGAGACAAGTCTTCCAATCTGTATGTGCACCGTAATATCCCATTGAGGTAAGATAAGGAAATTTCACAACTGCTGGCCTGTATTTTGCCACTTTCATCAGAAAATTAAGTTTAGTACTATACTTGTGCTCCCTAATTGACATGCCAAATCTTACATTGAAGGTGAAGCTTGTTTGTTACTGAACCAAGTGATGAAGGGGAAGAACAAGGGGAAGAAAAACAAAAATCAACTCCCGGTGCTATCATGAAAAAGTGGTATTGTCCTTGAGAAGTGCTTCATCTGTGTTGTTTTAAATATTTCCTTTCCTTTTTTCGAGCAAACAGTGATGCTAGCATTTAGTAGTCCTCTTGTGTTTGCACAACAGGATCATCTGTCGGATTTCGGGTTCCGGCAGACCCTTGAGGTTCGAACACTTGGGTGCGCGCGGAGATCTCTCCCCTACCGATCTACGTCTGATCCTCTCATGCGAACTAAGATGAAAATGACGAACAGCACAAGATACACGAGGTTTATACTGGTTCGGGCCATCGTTGTGGTGTAATACCCTACTCCAGTGTGTGGTGTGATGGATTGCCTCAGGGGCTGATGAGGATCAGTACAAAGGAAGAATAGCCTCGCGAGAGGTGTTCTTGAGCTGGTGCGATGAACTGCTAGGGTGAGTTCAGTCGCCTCTCCCTCTCTCTCTGCTAGGGTTCTACCAGATTTCCAGATGTCCCCTCCCTCTGTGGTGGCTAGCTCTATTTATAGAGGCCCTGGGCCTCTCCCCAAATAATGAGCGGGAAGGGCGCCAACAATTGGCCATTTTGAAGGGGAACATGTAGTACAAGTTATCCTGACCAAAGGTGGTCTTCGGCTCCCAAAAGTACTGGTGATAACGCCGTCTTGGGCTCCACGGTGACCTCTGTCATGCCGCTCTGTTGGTCTTGGTCTCGTTGCACCGGAATGGCAACCTTTGCATGATGCCTTGGCCTGTGCTTGCCCCCTTTGCACCAAAGGGGAAACAAGGACACTGCGCAGGCCAGCGCCCACCTGGCGCCCGCCTGGTCTCGATCGTCATGGCTTGCGTCACGGGTTCCTCGCGAGGTACCCCTACCTTGATCTCTCCGCCTCCTCGCGAGCCTGCCTGATGAGGCTGCCTCTGAGGAAGCTTCCTATCGTCCGCCCCGCGGGGCTTGGCCCCTCGCAAGGGTCTTGAGCTTGAGCTGATGAAGATGGGCCGTGCCGGGCCCCCGCTTGAGCCACGCCGCAGGCTGCAGGTAGGCAAGTCTGGGGACCCCCATTCCTAGAACACCGACGGTAGCCCTCGGGCCCAAGGCGCGCCCGGGCTTGGCCTAGCAGGAAAGCGAAAGGGCAAGCGCGAAGCGCCGCGGGCCCTAACAGCCTGCGGCCTTGGGCGCCACATGGAGATTGATTGGACGTGGGCGACTACGCTTCCCCATGGTGCCTCGGCGACCGCACGACTTGATAAGTCCCTGCATGCAGAGAAACCGGTCATGATTACCTGTAATCGTGGTGCACGGCGGTTGGCCTCCTCCGGCTATAAGTACGGGGCTGGGCGACCCCCTTCGGCCCGTCCCTTCTTGCTCCTTTCCTTCTTCTCGATTACTCGCCGCTCCCATGGCTCCAAAGAGATTATCGGCCGCGGAGAAAGGAAAGGCCTCTCAGGCTGGGCCTGACTCCCCCCCCCCCCCGGCCAAGCACGGCCGAGGCTGCCCTCGCAAGTATACCACGATCCCCATGGTGGCCTCCCGCGGCCATGGAGGCGGTTCACTACAAGAAATATGTCAACTTGTGACCAGCACTATTGCTCACTGAATGGTCACTGTTTTCAATTTGTGACCTTTTTGTGACCAAAAACATAAGGTCAAAAGCTGGCGGTCGTAAACTGACTATAGCGACCTTTATTCTGGAATGGTCATAGACGTTTATGACCAAAATACGTCTACTGTGGCGTTTTGGTCACTAGCAACCTCCCCAGGCCACGTAGGCATCCAGCGTGGCAATCTGATGTGGCACAAGATTCAGCCTGGTCCAATTCGATTTTCTACATGGGCCTAGCCCAACAATTCGGCCTATTTGTGTTTTTCTCATATTAATTTTGGCTAGGTAGATGGGCCAAGCCCAACAATTAAGCCTTCTCATTTTGGGGCCGTGGCCTTTTCTGCTAGAAAGTTTTAGTTTTTTTGTAATATAAAAAAGGTCCACTAGTCAAATGGGTCCCAGATGTCATCAGGTACGTGGGTCCCAGCTAGCAAGTTCATATTCTTCATATTTCAATTTAACAGTAAATAAATAACCAGTATTTAAACTGGCACAAACAAAACACACACATAATACTCCAAACATTATCAGCCAGATTCAGTACAGAGCTCCTATTGTACAAATAACATATACTTTACAAGCTCTACACATAATAAGCTCTAACATATACAAGCTCTACAAGCTCTACACGTGATACGGTGCCCTGGTGTTAACCCTGTAGCTCTACAAGTGTCTTCAATCTTCTTCAACATGGAGCTCCTTCGGTAGCGAGCACAAACTGGGCACCTACATCATCACAGGAAGGCAATTTTAGAACATAAAAACGAATGTTCCAAGCACAGTTTTGAGAAAAGAACCAAGTAAATTTGCCCTCAATCATACAAACAAAGTTTAGAGAAAACCAAACATGAACAAGCACTTATTATGCAGTTTTTAAATTTTTTAATACATTTATTTTCTATTAGCAAAACTGAATATGCTACTTCCTGATTCATGGCTGCATAGTCCAGCTAGCTACACCAGTTTGCTCTCATGCAAAAATTAGAAAGAAAAAAAAGAACAAATAAATCAACACTGATTTCTCTAATACATACAGCAACTTGCTGATATAACTTGTATATTTGTCGATGGAAAACGGGATGCAAAATCATGTTTCAGTCTAGATCAATCTATCATGAGAAAACATGTATAACTCCCACTAGAATTTTTTAATGCAGTTGCGAATTATCCTGAAAACTTGTGCACTTAATGATGGTTAGATCCACCTTACAGAATATTCAGCTTCCAATATAAGTTAGGTACAGAACAGAATGTATAAGCACGAAGTAAGATAGGCCATGCATCAAACACAAAAATACTTTTGAGCCGTTCACTGTCATGTACTACTACCTAACTAGCTAACTCAGCAGCTGTGACTGATGGTATACTGCACCAAATTCCATAATGAATTCCATAACGAGTAGCATCAGCAGCAGCAGTGCAAGAGTAGCAGCAGCAGTGAGTAGCTGCGGCATCTGGCGAGCAGCAGCAGTATGCGGCAGCAGACAGTAGAAAATAGCAGGAGCAGCGGAAACAGTACGCGAGCGAGGGGGCTACATGCATAGACACTTACTAGAATCTGCATATGCTTAAACTAGAAATAGAACAAAAGAAAATTGAACCTATCTAACTCCAGGTTGTTCTGCTGCAACTCGGAATTTGCTCAACCGTATGTGTACATGCATCAGGGCATACATAAAATATTCAACTCAATATTCTCAGCTAACTGTGATGTAATGAAAATAATTACGTAATGACTTGAGGTAAAAATTGATTTTAGACATCAAAATTTGCAGCGCTCATTTCAACCATGTTCAGATAAACTTGAGGTAAATTAGCAGTAAGGATATTAGTTACAAGCTAGGTGTGTAACTGTTGTCAACACCACCACCACCAGAGACACGCAAGATAAGCATCAACACCACCATGATCACAGGAGCACATATATAAAGCAAGTACACATGGGCAGCTACTGACAGACCCTAGAACCGCATGAATTTATCACCAGAGAGCTCCAGTAGAAGTTGATGCTTGGTTGCAGCAACTAGTAGAGCCCCACATCCAACCCAAATCATGGCCAAGGCCATGCAGGAGCTACACCAAAGAAGGAACGGGGAGGAGCTCGCCAGAGGGAGGTTGTAGCTGTAGCGGAGGCTCAGCCACATCACGACTGTGGTGTGACCATCACCACATCCAGGAGAGGGTCTGGAAGCCGCCGAAGCACCACTGTGATGACCAGGGCAAGCGTCGGGCACAGTGGCGCCACCCCAGGGACATCACCGCACAGACATCTCCGGCCTCGCCCTGTTTCAAGAAATGTTCAGAACAACTTTGTCAGACTCGATCAATTCTGAAGAAACCACCTTCGTCATCAGACACATACATACATACAGGAAGCAAAATAAGAAGAAACAGAGCAGGGATGATACAAAATGCTGCTATTTTTAAAATACTGAATGCCTGGAACTATGCATGTACAAACAATGTAGATTTCAAGGACTGAATCTTTATATCTATGAATCTATGGAACTTTTTCTCTGAAATATCGAATGTATGACAACAACAATGTTCAAAATGTGAATGCATAAAAGCATCACTGCCGAATTCAAAAGTGTGAATGTTTATATCTATGAATACAGTGTGTCAATCTATGCAAGAAAGGTAAAATGGATCCACAAGGTTCAGTACAGAGGCTACTGCTTTTGAAAGAGTGAATCTATGAAACCATGAATCTAGAAGCAGTGTTGATTTCAAAGTCTGAATATTTGTATCCATGAATCTATGCAACTTTGTTCTGATAGACTAAGGGGCTGTTTGAATATTTGTATCCATGAATCTATGCAAACAGACTAGTGTGACTACACATGGTGAATAAAAAATGAGTGGTTAAAAAGTTATGAAAGTACTTTGATCCTTGAAAATTATTAAAATGGACAACTGCAAAATTGCAGGCAGAGAACCTGAAAAATTATTCAGAGATAACCATCATTAGGTACATAATGCTTTGACAAAAGCATAAGCGGTGGAGATAACACAAAACAGAGCAATACAACTTGGGACTGCGAGCTACACACGGGTCCTTACTATAGAGTAGAATTAGCAAATTAACTACTAGTCAGCTCTTCTTATTACACAGCTCTTGTACTAAAGTAACTGCTGTGCTGCATGAAGATTAAGTACAGCATAGAACCAGGTTGGTTCCAGCCAACATAAAAAATAAAGCGACACTAGATGATACAAATCGATGTCACCGCTCGCCCACCTGCTCGATGAGCCTATGCACGGGGCTCCCGTTGGAGGTGAGGTTGGCGGTGTCATGGTACGAGTCCCTGAACAGCCTGAACAGGTCGTAGGTGAACTTGCGCGGCATCTCGTACACGTAGACCCTGAGCGGCGCGAGCGCCGCCGGCCACGCGCCCCGGGGGTCCCCGTACAGTCGGGACTCCTCCTCCCTCCGGATCGTGGCGTCGAGGTCCCCGGGCGCCGCGGAGGAGGCGGCGGTGCGGTGGGGGGACTCAAGGAAGCGGTCGAGTGAGGCGACGAAGGAGGTGGTGGCGCTACTAGGGTTGGAGGGCGGGCCGGCGAGGGGGAGCGGAGGAGGAAGTAGACGGCGAAGAAGACGAGGAGGGCGCCAACGGCGAGCAGGCAGCGGGAGGTTGGACGCGGCGGACCTCCATGTTGACCGAAGAGGAGAAGAGGCGGGGCTCCAGCCGGCGGCTGCCTCGACCGCGGTGGCTCCTCCGCACTCACAGGAGAGGAGACGAGCAGTGGCACCTACGGCGAGGAAGAAGGTCGGTGGAAGGAGAAGGGGGTGGGGTTGGGGGCGTGGGCGTGGGGCGTGGGTGGGAGGGAGAAGGGGGCAGCGGCGGCTGGAGTGGGAGGGGAGTTAGGGCGGAACAAGCGCGGCGAGTGAGGCATCAGGGACGAGCGCGGCGAGCGCGGTGGGTCGGCGAAGTGTGGTGGCGCGCGGGCGTGGGCGGCGGGAGGTAGGTGGCGGCTGCGTGGATCTGAATCGGGGGAGAGAAGTGGAGTTAGGGTTTGGTTGGCCTGCTGGGAGGTGAGCGAGAGACGTTGGATTCGTCTAGTGTGGACGGTTCAAATCACATAGAGTGGGGTGATCCGTGAGAAGTGTTCTAATTGGTCCGAGAATCTGTGATTTAAAATAATTTCCAAGTACTAAAGATAGAGCTATTTTGTGAAGCAACTATCAAAAATATTTTGCAAAAGGGCATTATACAATATTTCACTCAAGTTAGACCACATTTTATGGATGAGCACCAATTTGTATGCATTTCTAATCTTTCTAGCCATTTTTAATCATTTTTCGAGTGTCCAAACTGAGTTTTTTTGTGAAGGACCTATAATATATTTGTTGCAAAATTGGACCAAATCATTTTTCTGAAATACTAGGCCATATTTAATGCACAATTGACCAAATTATTGGGTGTAAAAAGTTTTGATACACCTCTGGTGAAAAGACAAATTTTCGCCGATTCAGATGGAAGCGAGTCAAATTTGAACTGCGGCTGCCTCATAGTTTGCTATTTATTGTTTTTACAAAAATCATTTCTAGGTACAAAAGTATCTATTTAATCAGAGAAACACCAAAAAAATTCCAAGATTCAACCACTGGCTAGGAACGGTCATTCCCGCTGTTTTGACCGCATTTTGAAACGGGCATAAAAAATTCAAAAAAAATAAAAAAATTGGAAAACCTTCGCATTGTGTCATCATATGTGACCAAGTTTCCAGGAAAAATAATAAACTTGTAATACGGCAATTATTTTAAAAAAGTATTCTCAGAAATGAGCTATCACGCGTGAAGATGCAGGGCTTTCAAGCCAAATGATCAATCTTATGGCCACGTTCATGGCATAGTTTGTTCAAATGATCTCATATTGTGCACAAGGTGCATCTTGGAATTCCAAACAATATTGCTTAAGGGAGTTTTTATTTTCTTTGCACAGAAAATTCATTTTCCATTTTCCGAGTGCCCGAAATGAGTTTTTTTTGTGAAGGACCTACCATATATTTGTTGCAAAATTGGACCAAATCATTTTTATAAAATACTAGGCCATATTTCATTCACAATTGACCAAATGGTTGGGTGTCAAAAGTTTTGATCCACCTCTGGTGAAAAAGACAAATTCCCACCAATTCAGTAGGAAGCGGGTCAAATTTGAACTGCAGCTGCCTCATAGCTTGCTCTTTATTTTTTCCAAAAATCATTTCTAGGTACATAAGTATCTATTTAATCAGAGAAACACCAAAAAATTCCAAGATTCAACCACTAGCTAGGAACGGTCAAGCCCGCCGTTTTGACCGCATTTTGAAACGGGCATAAAAAATCAAAAAAAATCAAAAAATTGGAAAACCTTCGCATTGTGTCATTATATGTGACCAAGTTTACACGAAAAATAATAAACTTGTAATACGGTAATTATTTTAAAAAAGTGTTCTCAGAAATGAGCTATCAAGTGTGAAGATTCATGGCTTTTAAGCCAAATGATCAATCTTATGGCCACATTCATGGAATAGTTTGCTCAAATGATCTCGTATTGTGCACAAGGGTGCATCTTCGAATTCCAAACAATGTTGCCTAAGGGAGTTTTTATTTTCTTTGCACGGAAAATTCATTTTCCATTTTCCGAGTGCCCGAAATGAGTTTGTTTTTGTGAAGGACCTACCATATATTTGTTGCAAAATTGGACCTAATCAATTTTATAAAATACTAGGCCATATTTAATGCATAATTGACAAAATGGTTGGGTGTCAAAAATTTTGATCCACCTCTGGTGAAAAAGACAAATTCCCGTCGGTTCAGCTGCACCAGGGCTGTCTGGAGAAGTTCTCTGACCCTTCATGTTTCGATTGCCATCGGAGAGTCACCTTCCATTAGGAGGGCCGCCAGACGGGCCGACGAGGCAATTAAATTCTCCAACGGGTTAGAGAAGTGACCCGGTGGTACTGGTGTGTAACGAGGCGGAGCTGTATTCACACGGGGTGGTTCCATGGCCCTTGGCTGAACCGGCGCCCCCGCCCCGGGTGTTGTGATCCAGTTTGCCTCTGGCGGGTTGCTGGGACCGGTCCCGGGTGTCACGCCCTCAATGCGGCTATATCTCCCACGTGTCGAAGCACGACTTAGAGGCATAACCGCATTGAAAGCAATGTCGCAAGTGAGGTAATCTTCACACAGCCCATGTAATACATAAGGGAAAAATATACATAGTTGGCTTACAATCGCCACTTCACACAATTACATGAATAAAGAATTACAACATCCAAATACAATCAAGGTCCGGCTACGGAACCAAAATAAAGAGCAACCCCAAATGCGACAAGGTCCCCCGATCGACCCCAACTGGGCTCCACTACTGATCAACTAGAAACGAAACAAGATAAAGGACAAGATCTTCATCGAGCTCCTCCTTGAGCTTGGTTGCGTCACCTGCTCGGTAACATCGGCACCTGCAAACTGGTTTTGGAAATATCTGTGAGTCACGGGGACTCAGCAATCTCACACCCTCGCGATCAAGACTATTTAAGCTTATAGGAAGGGTAAAAGGTATGAGGTGGAGCTGCAGCAAGCGACTAGCATATTTGGTGGCTAACATATACGCAAAAGAGAGCGAGAAGAGAAGGCAAAGCACGTTCGAGAAATCTATGATCAAGAAGTGATCCTAGAACAACCTATGTCAAGCATAACTCCAACACCGTGTTCACTTCCCAGACTCCGCCGAGAAGAGACCATCACGGTTACACACGCGGTTGGTGCATTTTAATTAAGGTGAACTTCAGGTTTTCTACAACCGGACATTAACAAATTCCCATCTGCCCATAACTGTGGGCACGGCTTTCGAAAGTTCAAATCCCTGCAGGGGTGTCCCAACTTAGCCCATCACAAGCTCTCACGGTCAACAAAGGATATTCCTTCTAGCGGGAAGACACGATTAGACTCGGAATCCCGGTTACAAGACATTTCGACAATGATAAAACAAGACCAGCAAAGCCACCCAGATGTGCTGACAATTCCCGATAGGAGCTGCACATATCTCGTTCTCAGGGCACACCGGATGAGCCAGACGTCGGGTGGGCCAGCCCAGAGTTGCCCCTGGTAGCTCCGGACATCGCTCAGTTTGGACCAACACTCAGAGGAGCACTGGCCCGGGGGTTTAAAATAAAGATGACCCTTGAGTCTGCAGAACCCAAGGGAAAGAAAAGGCTACGTGGTGAATGGTAAAACCAATGTTGGGCCATGCTGGAGGAGTTTTATTCAAGGCGAACTGCCAAGGGGTTCCCATTATAACCCAATCGCGTAAGGAACGCAAAATCCGGGAACATAACACCGATATGACGGAAACTAGGGCGGCAAGACTGGAAGAAAACACCAGGCATAAGGCCGAGCCTTCCACCCTTTACCAAGTATATAGATGCATTAATTAAATAAGAGATATTGAAATATCCCAGCAAAATACCCATGTTCCAAACATGGAACAAGCTCCAATCTTCACCTGCAACTAACAACGCTATAAGAGGGGCTGAGCAAAGCGGTAACATAGCCAAACAACGGTTTGCTAGGACAAGGTGGATTAGAGGCTTGGCTTAACAATATGGGAGGCATGGTAAGCAAGTGGTAGGTATCGCAGCATAGGCATAGCAAAAGAGCGAGCAACTAGCAAGCAAAGATAGAAGTGATTTCGAGGGTATGGTCATCTTGCCTGAGATCCCGCAAGGAAGAAGAACGAGTCCATGAAGAAGGCAAACGGACGTAGTCGAAGGGGTCCTCACAAACGCGACGTTCTCGGAACCAACCCGGAGAAGCAACACCGGAAAGAAGCACACAACATAGTAAACAACCAACACATAATCATGGCATGATGCACAATCAAGTATGATGCATGTATGGTTTAATGAAGCATGGCATAGCAAAAATGCACAAACAACCCTACAAATTAAGTGGAGCTCAATATGCAACTCCATTGCATATTGACGAAACACCACATCAATTATTTAGTTCACTCCCGGTTAGGTACTTAACAATATTAAAGGTTGGTTAACATGGCAAGAGGTGACGCATAACAAAACTATACCATCTAAACAATTTAAATGGGGCCGGATATAACAAACAACAAACCCGGTAAAACCCCATATGCATTTAGCAAATTAATACAAACAACAATTTTAAACATTCTTGATGTTGTTAACATGATGCGGATGACATGTGCAAGTTTATGCAATTTTTATTAAAAGTTGATAAAAGCATAATGAAGCATTTGTCACCGTGGTGGAAAGAAAGGGTGCCATGGTGACGAACCCGAAAATGATGCCATGGCACCATATCGGTTCCGGTAGCTCATGGAGATACCGCTGCAAAGGAAGCAAGGGTGCGGATGTTCGGAACATGCTAGAGATGGTGGGGTGATCCCGGATACCGGGTGTCCCATGAGTCAACGACGGTGTCAAATGAGGGAACAACTAACGTTCACGGGCGGATTACAACAACCAACATCCTTTCGTTCCACGGATCATCGCCTCGGCGGTTATACCTTTCAGAGCGTGCACTATCGGAACGGTTCGGGTCAAGCGGTGTAGTCGTTCACGATCGTCGTGGGAAGTAGTGGCACTCGGCGATGGTAGAGGAAGTAGTTGTTCACGGTTCTTCGGTAATTGTCGATTTCAGAGACGGCGGAAGACGAACTTGGCGGTTCTCGTTGACCTAGTACTTGGCGTTATTTCCGGCGGTGATCATTTTAGGCGTCATGCATCGAGGTATCCGGCCGTAGTGGTACTTGTCGAAGTGCACGTCAACGGTTGTCGAACTTGACGTTTTTGGTTCGTGGGTCTTCGGCGTCGGTAGTTGCTCTTGGCGTCGGGCGTCGAGGTACTTGGCGTTCATGGGATTCCGATGATGACAGTAGAGGTACTTGACGCAAAACTTTGTAGTTGTTCGGGCGCCTGTGGAGGAACTTGACGTTCGCGGTGTCCCGGTCTTGGCCATGGAGAGGGGCGCAGCCCACAGAAGGAGGGGAGACCCTGGTGGGTGCACTGGGCCTACGCGTGCAGCGGTCAACAGGGCTGGGTGCTGCTAGTCATCTCCTTCGCAGGCGCAGCAGGAGTGCAAGCAGGGGTAATGGCGTTGGTCGTCGTTGTTCGGCGCAGCAGAAATAGGGTAGGCCAGCGACGGGGGCTTAGGGAGGTCGATCCGGTCGCCTCCGAGGCTTGGGCACGCCAGAGCTTCGAACTGGAGGCGGCGGACGGCATCCACGGCCATGGCTGCTCCCGAAGCTTCGTCACAGGCGCGCGGACAAAGGCAGGGCACGGGAGCTCGAGGTCGATGGCGTCGGGCGCGATGGAGCTCGGTGGGCGTGCGACAGAAGGAGCAACTCCGGCAGGACAAGGGGCTCGATGACGCGGACTTGTGGCGCCGGCGACGGGCGCGATGTCTGCGGGCGCAGGTGCTCAAGGAGCTCCTCTCCTCGGGCGACGGGGAGCTTGGTGAGGAGGAGGCGCGGCAAGGTGGCTCCGGCAAGGGCACCGGCCTGCTGGGTGGTCGGTGCGGGCGCCATGGCCGGAGGCCAAGGTAGTGGACAAGGGGATCGGGGGAATGGGAAGCTGCTCCTCTGCGTGCAAGTGTTGGGAGGAGGACGAGGGAAAGAGAGGCAGCGAGTAGGGAAGAGGTCGAGAGGGAGATGGGATCGAGCGAGATGGAGGAGTCGGGCTCCCTGGCGGCGCGAATGGAGAGGAGAGGGAGGAGGGGATCGGGCCTAGGTGGCTCGGGCGCCTAGGGTTAGAGGAGTTAGATGGGCCGGCTGGGCCTAGCAGGCCGGCCTAGGCTGGGCTAGCTACCACGCATAGAAGAGGAGGGAGAGAGAAAAGAGTGAAGGAAATATGCCCTAGAGACAATAATAAAGTTATTATTTATTTCCTTATATCATGATAAATGTTTATTATTCATGCTAGAATTGTATTAACCGGAAACATAATACATGTGTGAATACATAGACAAACAGAGTGTCACTAGTATGCCTCTACTTGACTAGCTCGTTAATTGAAGATGGTTATGTTTCCTAACCATAAATTAAAGAGTTGTTATTTGATTAACGGGATCACATCATTAGGAGAATGATGTGATTGACATGACCCATTCCATTAGCTTAGCACCCGATCGTTTAGTATGTTGCTATTGCTTTCTTCATGACTTATACATGTTCCTATGACTATGAGATTATGCAACTCCCGTTTGCCGGAGGAACACTTTGTGTGCTACCAAACGTCACAACGTAACTGGGTGATTATAAAGGAGCTCTACAGGTGTCTCCAAAGGTACATGTTGGGTTGGCGTATTTCGAGATTAGGATTTGTCACTCCGATTGTCGGAGAGGTATCTCTGGGCCCTCTCGGTAATGCACATCACATAAGCTTTGCAAGCATTGCAACTAATGAGTTAGTTGTGAGATGATGTATTACGGAACGAGTAAAGAGACTTGCCGGTAACGAGATTGAACTAGGTATTAAGATACCGACGATCAAATCTCGGGCAAGTAACATACCGATGACAAAGGGAACAACGTATGTTGTTATGCGGTCTGACCGATAAAGATCTTCGTAGAATATGGGGAGCCAATATGAGCATCCAGGTTCCGCTATTGGTTATTGACCAGAGACATGTCTCGGTCATGTCTACATTGTTCTCGAACCCGTAGGGTCCACACGCTTAAGATTTCGATAACAGTTATATTATGAGTTTATGCATTTTGATGTACCGAAGATTTGTTCGGAGTCCCGGATGTGATCACGGACATGACGAGGAGTCTCGAAATGGTCGAGACATAAAGATTGATATATTGGAAGCCTATATTTGGATATCGGAAGTGTTCCGGGTGAAATCGGGATTTTACCGGAGTACCGGGAGGTTACCGGAACCCCCCGGGAGGTATATGGGCCTTAGTGGAAGAGAGAAGAGGTGGCCAGGGCTGGGCCGCGCGCCCCTCCCCCCTAGTCCGAATAGGAAAAGGAGAGGGGGGCGGCGCCCCCCTTCCTTCTCTCTCTCCTCTTTCCCCCTCCCGAATCCTATTCCAACTAGGAAAGGGGGAAATCCTACTCCCGGTGGGAGTAGGACTCCTCCTGGCACGCCCTCCTCCTGGCCGGCCGCACCCACCCCCTTGATCCTTTATATACGGGGGCAGGGGGCACCCCAAGACACAAGTTGATCCACGTGATCATATTCTTAGCTGTGTGCGGTGCCCCCTTCCACCATAATCCTCGATAATATTGTAGAAGTGCTTAGGCGAAGCCCTGCGACGGTAGTACATCAATATCGTCACCACGCCGTCGTGCTGATGGAACTCTTCCCCGACACTTTGCTGGATCGGAGTCCGGGGATCATCATCGAGCTGAACGTGTGCTAGAACTCGGAGGTGCCGTAGTTTCGGTGCTTGATCGGTCGGGCCGTGAAGACGTACGACTACATCAACCGCGTTGTGCTAACGCTTCCGCTGTCGGTCTACAAGGGTACGTAGATCACACTCTCCCCTCTCATTGCTATGCATCACCATGATCTTGCGTGTGCATAGGAATTTTTTTGAAATTACTACGTTACCCAACAGTGGCATCCGAGCCTAGGTTTTATGTGTTGATGTTATTTGCACGAGTAGAACACAAGTGAGTTGTGGGCGATATAAGTCATACTGCTTACCAGCATGTCATACTTTGGTTCGGCGGTATTGTTGGACGAAGCGGCCCGGACCGACATTACGCGTACGCTTACACGAGACCGGTTCTCCCGACGTGCTTTGCACAAAGGTGGCTAGCGGGTGATAGTTTCTCCAACTTTAGTTGAACCAAGTGTGGCTACGCCCGGTCCTTGCGAAGGTTAAAACAGCACCAACTTGACAAACTATTGTTGTGGTTTTGATGCGTAGGTAAGATTGGTTCTTGCTTAAAGCCCGTAGCAGCCACGTAAAACTTGCAACAACAAAGTAGAGGACGTCTAACTTGTTTTTGCAGGGCATGTTGTGATGTGATATGGTCAAGACATGATGCTAAATTTTATTATATGAGATGATCATGTTTTGTAACCGAGTTATCGGCAACTGGCAGGAGCCATATGGTTGTCGCTTTATTGTATGCAATACAACTGCGCTGTAATGCTTTACTTTATCACTAAACGGTAGCGATAGTCGTGGAAGCATAAGATTGGCGAGACGACAACGATACTACGATGGTGATCAAGGTGTCGCGCCGATGACGATGGTGATCACGACGGTGCTTCGAAGATGGAGATCACAAGCACAAGATGATGATGGCCATATCATATCACTTATATTGATTGCATGTGATGTTTATCTTTTATGCATCTTATCTTGCTTTGATTGACGGTAGCATTTTTAGATGATCTCTCACTAATTATCAAGAAGTGTTCTCCCTGAGTATGCACCGTTGCGAAAGTTCTTCGTGCTGAGACACCACGTGATGATCGGGTGTGATAGGCTCTACGTTCAAATACAACGGGTGCAAAACAGTTGCACACGCGAAATACTCAGGTTATACTTGACGAGCCAAGCATATACAGATATGGCCTCGGAACACGGAGACCGAAAGGTCGAGCGTGAATCATATAGTAGATATGATCAACATAGCGATGTTCACCAATGAAACTACTCCATCTCACGTGATGATCGAACATGTTTAGTTGATTTGGATCACGTAATCACTTAGAGGATTAGAGGGATGTCTATCTAAGTGGGAGTTCTTAAGTAATATGATTAAATTGAACTTAAATTTATCATGAACTTAGTCATGGTAGTATTTTGCAAATTATGTTATAGATCAATAGCTCACGTTGTTGCTTCCCTGTGTTTATTTTGATATGTTCCTAGAGAAAATTGTGTTGAAAGATGTTAGTAGCAATGATGCGGATTGGATCCGTGATCTGAGGTTTATCCTCATTGCTGCACAGAAGAATTATGTCCTTGATGCACCGCTAGGTGACAGACCTATTGCAGGAGCAGATGCAGACGTTATGAATGTTTGGCTAGCTCAATATGATGACTACTTGATAGTTTAGTGCACCATGCTTAATGGCTTAGAATCGGGACTTCAAAGACGTTTTGAACGTCATGGACCATATGAGATGTTCCAGGAGTTGAAGTTAATATTTCAAGCAAATACCCAAGTTGAGAGATATGAAGTCTCCAACAAGTTCTATAGCTAAAAGATGGAGGAGAATCGCTCAACTAGTGAGCATGTGCTCAGATTGTCTGGGTACTACAATCGCTTGAATCAAGTGGGAGTTAATCTTCCAGATAAGATAGTGATTGACAGAATTCTCTAGTCACCATCACCAAGTTAGTAGAACTTCGTGATAAACTATAATATGCAAGGGATAACGGAAACAACTCCCAAGCTCTTCATGATGCCGAAATCAACGAAGGTAGAAATCAAGAAAAACATCAAGTGTTGATGGTTGACAAGACCACTAGTTTCAAGAAAAGGGCAAAGGGAAGAAGGGGAACTTCAAGAAGAACGGCAAGCAAGTTGCTGCTCAAGTGAAGAAGCCCAAGTCTGATCCTAAGCCTGAGACTAAGTGCTTCTACTGCAAAGGGACTGGTCACTGGAAGCAGAACTACCCCAAGTGATTGGCGGATACAAAGGATGGCAAAGTGAACATAAGTATATTTGATATACATGTTATTGATGTGTACTTTACTAGTGTTTATAGCAACCCCTCAGTATTTGATACTAGTTCAGTTGCTAAGATTAGTAACTCGAAACGGGAGTTGCAGAATAAACAGAGACTAGTTAAGGGTGAAGTAACGATGTGTGTTGGAAGTGGTTCCAAAATTGATATGATCATCATCGCACACTCCCTATACTTTCGGGATTAGTGTTGAACATAAATAAGTGTTATTTGGTGTTTGCGTTGAGCATGAATATGATTTGATCATGTTTATTGTAATACGATTATTCATTTAAGTAAGAGAATAAATTATTGTTCTGTTTACATGAATAAAACCTTATATGGTTACACACCCAATGAAAATAGTTCATTGGATCTCGATCGTAGTGATGCACATAAACATAATATTGAAACCAAAATATGCAAAGTTAATAATGATAGTGCAAACTTATTTGTGGCACTGCCGTTTAGGTCATATTGGTGTAAAGCGCATGAAGAAACTCCATGCTGATGGGCTTTTGGAATCACTTGATTATGAATCAGTTGATGCTTGCGAACCATGCCTCATGGGCAAGATGACTAAGACTCCGTTCTTCAGAACAATGGAGCGAGCAACAGATTTGTTGGAAATCATACATACTGATGTATGTGGTCCGATGAATATTGAGGCTCGCGACAGGTATCATTATTTTCTGTTCTTCACAGATAATTTGAGCAGATGTGAGTATATCTACTTGATGAAACATAAGTCTGAAACATTTGAAAAGTTCAAAGAATTTCAGAGTGAAGTGGAAAATCATCATAACAAGAAAATAAAGTTTCTACGATCTGATCGTGGAGAAGAGTATTTCAATTACGAGTTTGGTCTTCAGTTAAAACAATGTGAAATAGTTTCACTACTCACGCCACCTGGAACACCACAGTGTAATGGTGTGTTCGAACATCGTAATCGTACTTTATTTGATATGGTGTGATTTATGATGTCTCTTACAGATTTACCGCTATTGTTTTGGGGTTATGCATTAGAGACAGCTACATTCACGTTAAATAGGGCACCATATAAATCCGTTTGAGATGACACCGTATGAACTATGGTTTAGCAAGAAACCTAAGCTGTCGTTTCTTAAAGTTTGAGGTTGCAATGCTTATGTGAAAAAGTTTCAACTTGATAAGCTCAAACCTAAATCGGAGAAGTGCGTCTTCATAGGATATCCAAAGGAAACTATTGGATGCACCTTCTATCATAGATCCGAAGGCAAGACTTTTGTTGCTAAATTCGGAAACTTTCTAGAGAAGGAGTTTCTCTCGAAAGAAGTGAGTGGGAGGAAAGTAGAAAACTTGATAAGGTAATTGTACCTTCTCCCTTATTGGAAAGTAGTTCATCACAGAAATATGTTCTTGTGACTACTACACCAATTAGTGAGGAAGCTAATGATGATGATCATGTAAGTTCAGATCAAGTTACTACCGAATCTCGTAGGTAAATCAGAGTGAGATCCGCACCAGAGTGGTACCGTAATCCTATTCTGGAAGTCATGTTACTAGACCATGACGAACTTGTGAACTATGAGGAAGCAATGATGAGCCCAGATTCCGCGAAATGGTTTGAGGCCATAAATCTGAGATATGATCCATGTATGAGAACAAAGTATGGACTTTGATGGATTTTCCCGATGATCGGCAAGCCATAGAAAATAAATGGATCTTCAAGAGGAAGACGGACGCTGATAGTAGTGTTACTATCTACAAAGCTAGACTTGTCGAAAAAGGTTTTTGACAAAGTTCAAGGTGTTGACTACGATGAAATTTTCTCACTCGTAGCGATGCTTAAGTCTGTACAAATCATGTTAGCAATTGCCGCATTTTTATGAAATCTGGCAAATGGATAGACAAAACTACATTCCTTAATGGATTTAAAGAAGAGTTGTATATGATGCAACTAGAAGGTTTTGTCAATCCTAAAGGTGCTAGCAAAATATGCAAGCTCCAGCGATCCATCTATGGACTGGTGCAAGCATCTCGGAGTTGGAATATACGCTTTGATAAGTTGATCAAAGCATATAGTTTTATACAGACTTGCGGTGAAGCCTGTATTTACAAGAAAGTGAGTGGGATCACTACAGCATTTCTGATAAGTATATGTGAATGACATATTGTTGATCGGAAATAATGTAGAATTATTCTGCAAAGCATAAAGGAGTATTTTTAAAGAAGTTTTTCAAAGAAAGACCTCGGTGAAGCTGCTTACATATTAAGCATCAAAATCTATAGAGATAGATCAAGACGCTTGATAAGTTTTTTCAATGAGTACATACCTTGACAATATTTTGAAGTAGTTCAAAAATGGAACAGTCAAAGAAAGAGTTCTTGGCTGTGTTATGAGGTATGAAATTGAGTAAGACTCAAAGCCCGACCACGGCAGAAGATAGAAAGAGAATGAAAGTCATTCCCTATGCCTCAGCCATAGGTTCTATAAAGTATGCCATGATGTGTACCAGATCTATTGTATACCCTACACTGTGTTAAGCAAGGGAGTACAATAGTGATCTAAGAGTAGATCTCTGGACATTAGTCAAAATTATCCTTAGTGGAATAAGGAAATATTTCTCGATTATGGAGGTGACAAAAGGTTCGTCGTGAAAAGTTACGTCGATGCAAGTTTTGACACAGATCTGGATGACTCTAAGTCTTGATCTAGATACATATTGAAAGTGGGAGCAATTAGCTAGAGTAGCTCCGTGCAGAGCATTGTAGACATAGAATTCGCAAAATACTTACGGATCTGTATGTGACAGACCCGTTGACTAAAATTATCTCACAAGCAAAACATGATCACACCTTAGTACTCTTTGGTTGTTAATCACATAAATGATGTGAACTAGATTATTGACTCTAGTAAACCCTTTGGGTATAGGTCAGATGACGATGTGAACTATGGGTGTTAATCACATGGTGATGTGAACTCTTAGTGTTGAATCACATGGCGATGTGAACTAGATTATTGACTCTAGTGCAAGTGGGAGACTGAAGGAAATATGCCCTAGAGGCAATAATAAAGTTATTATTTATTTCCTTATATCACGATAAATGTTTATTATTCATGCTAGAATTGTATTAACCGGAAACATAATACATGTGTGAATACATAGACAAACAGAGTGTCACTAGTATGCCTCTACTTGACTAGCTCGTTAATCGAAGATGGTTATGTTTCCTAACCATAAACAAAAGAGTTGTTATTTGATTAACGGGATCACGTCATTAGGAGAATGATGTGATTGACATGACCCATTCCATTAGCTTAACACCCGATCGTTTAGTATGTTGCTATTGCTTTCTTCATGACTTATACATGTTCCTATGACTATGAGATTATGCAACTCCCGTTTGCCGGAGGAACACTTTGTGTGCTACCAAACGTCACAACGTAACTGGGTGATTATAAAGGAGCTCTACAGGTGTCTCCAAAGGTACATGTTGGGTTGGCGTATTTCGAGATTAGGATTTGTCACTCCGATTGTCGGAGAGGTATCTCTGGGCCCTCTCGGTAATGCACATCACATAAGCCTTGCAAGCACTGCAACTAATGAGTTAGTTGTGAGATGATGTATTACGGAACGAGTAAAGAGACTTGCCGGTAACGAGATTGAACTAGGTATTAAGATACCGACGATCGAATCTCGGGCAAATAACATACCGATGACAAAGGGAACAACGTATGTTGTTATGCGGTCTGACCGATAAAGATCTTCGTAGAATATGTGGGAGCCAATATGAGCATCCAGGTTCCACTATTGGTTATTGACCGAAGACGTGTCTCGGTCATGTCTACATTGTTCTCGAACCCGTAGGGTCCGCATGCTTAAGGTTTCGATGACAGTTATATTATGAGTTTATGCATTTTGATGTACCGAAGATTTGTTCGGAGTCCCGGATGTGATCACGGACATGACGAGGAGTCTCGAAATGGTCGAGACATAAAGATTGATATATTGGAAGCCTATATTTGGATATCGGGAGTGTTCCGGGTGAAATCGGGATTTTACCGGAGTACCGGGAGGTTACCGGAACCCCCCGGGAGGTATATGGGCCTTAGTGGGCTTTAGTGGAAGAGAGGAGAGGTGTCCAGGGCTGGGCCGCGCGCCCCTCCCCCCCTAGTCCGAATAGGACAAGGAGAGGGGGGCGGCACCCCCCTTCCTTCTCTCTCCTCTTTCCCCCTCCCGAATCCTATTCCAACTAGGAAAGGGGGGGATCCTACTCCCGGTGGGAGTAGGATTCCTCCTGGCGCGCCCTCCTCCTGGCCGGCCGCACCCCCCCTTGATCCTTTATATACGGGGGCAGGGGGCACCCCTAGACACAAGTTGATCCACGTGATCATATTCTTAGCCGTGTGCGGTGCCCCCTTCCACCATAATCCTCGATAATATTGTAGCAGTGCTTAGGCGAAGCCCTGCGATGGTAGTACATCAAGATCGTCACCACGCCGTCGTGCTGACAGAACTCTTCCCCGACACTTTGCTGGATCGGAGTCCGGGGATCGTCATCGAGCTGAATGTGTGCTAGAACTCGGAGGTGCGGTAGTTTCGGTGCTTGATCGGTCGGGCCGTGAAGACGTACCACTACATCAACCGCGTTGTGCTAACGCTTCCGCTGTCGGTCTACAAGCGTACGTAGATCACACTCTCCCCTCTTGTTGCTATGCATCACCATGATCTTGCGTGTGCGTAGGAAATTTTTTGAAATTACTACGTTACCCAACAAAGAGTAGGGCCTGACAGAAAAGAAAGGTTCTCCCCTTCTTTTTTTAATTCCAACACAAGAAGGAAAAAAAGGAAGGTTACAAATTTATTTGAAGGGTCAAATAAATTCAAATCAAGCTGGAATTTGGCATGTGGCTACTAGGACATATATCAAAGCACCACAACTAGAATTGGAGTGAGCAAGATTGCAAAGTTTCAAATTAAAAGCATTTGAATTTAATTCAAATGTTTTGAACAAGGGGGGATTTTGAAGTGCCCAAAAATGTTCGGGTTTTTAGTGGAGCTCTGGAAAATGACGAAAGGATATATGGAAAAGTTAGAGGTCAAGAGTTGTGATAACAAAGGCATTGGGATTTTGCAAGTGTGTTATGGTGAATTTCAAATTAAAGAAAATATTTAATATAGCTCCCTACTATCGGGAGGATATGTGTTATAAAGAGAACTCGCCATGTGAATTCCCTCGATTTAAATGGATCAAAGATCCATGCCATTTATTTAGTTGAGTTAAAAATGACATGATGGCATGATGACATGATGCAATGCAAAAATAAAAGGGCAGGCACAAATGAAACACACGGCGAAACACGGAATATATGGAGGTCTTCTCGAGCATCGGTGTCGGGGCGTCACAACACTCCACCACTACGAGAGGATCTCGTCCCGAGATCTAGAATGGCACCGGAGGGAAAAACGGAAGAGGAAGATAAGTGGTAAAACTAAGTTGCTTCTTTGACAAACGAGTGAAACCAATGAACCTTGAAAAGTTGAACAAATTTAAAGAAAGAATACAACGAAGAAGATCAAAGTTGAAAACACTCCGGTAGGGAAGAGTAACAAGGAAGAACAAATTCGGGCAGCACTCCAAATGAAAAGAAGGAGGATTGAATAAGAACTTGATAAGATGAGAAGATACTTGATGAAATCACAACACACTGCCTCCAAAACTATTAAAAGAATGGGGCAAGGGGTAAGAAAGGTCTCGGGCAGCACTCCGGTTGAGAAGAGAGGTAAAACTTGATAAGATGATAGAACTGAAAAGAGGGCACAACACTCCGGTTAGATGGGATAAGCAAGGAAAAGAATATGAACTTGGCACAATGAGTTGATGGGACGAAGACAACAACATCACAATGCCTCCGGAAGAAAATAATATAAGATAGATCATTGGAATAAAAGAATTGAGAAGAAAATGCCACTTCTACCACAACAATTGAGCTTGACAAGGCATCCTTAGGAGAGGGGTCGAACGGAGTTGTTGGGAAAACCAACA
The DNA here is from genome assembly GCF_003073215.2 of Triticum urartu. Lineage (NCBI taxonomy): Eukaryota > Viridiplantae > Streptophyta > Magnoliopsida > Poales > Poaceae > Triticum > Triticum urartu. The sequence continues at coordinate 456,999,711 of NC_053027.1, forward strand.
ACGAAAAGCATAAACTTGTCGTGGCCTTATGGAGGACATCTCAACTTCTTGAGGTGAAATACTGCCACTAACGAAACAAGATTGGATTGATATGAACAAGAAGACGAGAAACTTATTTCACCGGGAGGATAAATGAAGAACTTAGGTCATTTATAAGCACCATAAATAGCAACAATCCTTAGGGAAGGCTTTAGGTGAAACATAACCCAAGATAATTGCAATGAAGAGGTTGATGAATTTAAAATACCTCATTCTTGATAGCTTGAGAAACATGAAGCATGAAGGAAAATTATCAAGAATGACATAATACCACCTCCAATGGTACGGAAGAAAGAATTACACTCCGGATTACAAGAAGAAGAATGCTTGAGCTCCTTAAAAGAATCTCGATGAAAACTTCGAGAAGGAAATAAATCCTTGATGAACCATCATGTAGAACCTCCATGAAGAACTCACTTAAACAAAAGAATGATCAAACGGAAAGAAAGGGTAGTTCAAAACACAAGGTGAAGCCTTGCAATGATTTAGATGGACCTCCGTGGAGATGTAATTGCGAAAGCTTGGAACTCTTGGGAAAGAAAAGATAAAGCATCTCGAACCAAGAATGTGATATGATGCACATCTGGAATAAGGAATTAATCATTCGGATGAAACAAGAATAAGAATTACATTATGCTTGTCCTTCATCAATTAAATTGATGACAATCAACGGATTTGACATACTACTTATTCTCGTAGAAAGGATTAAGATAGATATCGCGCCAAGTTGAGAAGGTCTACATGAATTCCGGTGGAATCGAAACAACGAATGAATTGATATGATAACCAAGGAAGAGAACTCTTAAACTAATCACCGTTAGGATTGACAACGAATAGATAAATATGATAGCAAGGAAGAAAAAATCCTGAATAGCCACCGTAAGAATTGGAAAAGAACGAAGAAAGATAAAGAAGCACTGGGAAGAATAAGAGAACAAAAGAAGATACTTGAGGGGATTTAGATACAAATGAACGAAGAGATCACGAGCTGATAAGAGAATACTTGAATGATGCACCGGTAAGATTTTGAGAACGAGAGCCGAAAGCTGAGAATGAATAAACCTAAATTGATGGACTCCGGATAATCAAGCTGAGAAGACTCTTGAATTGCTTCGGATGGGTGAAAAGAATTCTCACAATCGAAAACAATTATGAGAGGATGGCATCAAGCTAGAATCACGAATCTTGAAGAGAATGGAGCAAGATTAAAGAGAAACTCTTCTTTGGTCTTCAAAATCCGAGAATGACGACGAGAAACACCACCATGAATTTTTGAGACACTCCGGAATAAAGAAGAATGGAAAAGTTGAACCAATGATGAAAAGAATTTGGAAGATCTTGGAGAAAGACATTTGACTGATGATAAATCATCCTTATGTCAAACTTCGAAAGAATTTAGGCTAGCTCCGGGAAAAATTAGAAGAGTTAGGTAAGATCCTGGGAAAAGACCTGTGGGTTAGGGCCCACTCAAAAAAAACACCATTGAACAATTTAAAAGAGAGAATGCACCGGTTGAATTAAAAGACTTGAATGAGATAACAGCCTCGAGAAAGGTTGAACTGATCTTGAAAGACAAGACGAGCCTTCTGAGATATCTTCAGCACTCCCAAACAAATGAATATCGAGAAGAAAATTATTATGAGGTGCACCGGTATGAGAAGGTATTTGAAACGAGGAAAAGGGGGTATGAGATCAACACCGAAAGCTTGATTTGAATCCACCGGAGAAGAAAACGAGTGAAGAGTGACGAGCTTGAAGCTCCGTTAGAATCTTCATGAGAATCACCGGGTAAGAACATGAAGGAAAGAATGGAGAGACTTCACATGAATCAAAGGATACTTGATTAAGAAATCTGAGTCCTTGAAGAAAAAGGGTGGATGGGAGGGAAAAACAAAGGCAACTTGGAGACGGATGAAACAAACACCATTGAGAAAAAAACTGATAATTGATCTTGCTGATGTTGAAATGATCGGAACCACTTGGAGAGAAAACACGCCGGTTGAAAAGGATTTGCATGACAATCTCGATTATCATGACGGATTAGTATTCACATAGGAGTATGAGAACACCGTTTAGGAAAGGTATGGAATCAACATTTGACTTCGAAGCAACTCGAATACCACAGCTCAAAAACAAAACAAAGGATTGGCTTGCAGAATAAGCCGGAACAAACATATGATAGAGATTTCGTCCGAAGTTTTCGTGGTGGGGCCTACACGGGCTCGATCGTACAGCACCATCATGTACAAGGCAATGCACATGACATACGAAGCGTCCCTGAGTCGGCATAGCCAAGGACTCTTTAAGACACAACGAGACCACTGTAAAACCAACCGTGGATATGCGGACCACTAGACGTCGAACCCCAATTTCATATCATACATCTGTCGAAAAGATATCCTAAGAGCTACTTGAATTCCCACTTATAAACTCCTGAAATTTTCCGGTTATGCAATCAGGTGTTGGGGATACAGGGGAAGCATAATATCTCACCCAAACTAGCAAATCCTACATCCAGCTGTATCCATCCTTCAACACATAACCAAGAAACCTTCGGAAATCGTCTACCTCAACCTTCGAAAAGCATCCATTATACGAGTTATGGCAATACTCCTGAACTCCCGCCCCAGTACTGGGTGGCGTCGAGGTTATCTCACCAACAACTACATGAAAGAGATTTTCAATGTCGGCGAAACTACTCTCAGGTATTCCAGAACTGCAATGAGAAAATTGTGATGACAACACCTCGGAGCTCAACTCCTCGGGACACTGCCACAACCCCTAAATGACAGGAGGCACCAAGAACAATGTTCTCGTCACAAAACCATCGGAACGATTCCAAGAAACCCGCGTGATCCTAAAAAAATTAGTGAAATTTGAGAAGAGAAGAGTCAAAACTCTACGTCAGGATGCCTCACCAGAGCGACGAAGGGACTGAGGAGTAAAAAGAAGTCCTAACTCTCCGATATATATAATTCCTAAATGACTCAAAACATTTCTAGACTCAATAACGCCAGCGATTCGATCAAGCAGGGGGCTCCTAAGGTCGGGGAAGGCTCTGATTACCAACTTGTCACGCCCTTGATGCGGCTATATCTCCCACGTGTCGAAGCACGACTTAGAGGCATAACCACATTGAAAGCAATGTCGCAAGTGAGGTAATCTTCACACAGCCCATGTAATACATAAGGGAAAAAGATACATAGTTGGCTTACAATCTCCACTTCACACAATTACATGAATAAAGAGTTACAACATCCAAATACAATCAAGGTCCGGCTACGGAACCAAAATAAAGAGCAACCCCAAATGCGACAAGGTCCCCCGATCGACCCCAACTGGGCTCCACTACTGATCAACTAGAAACGAAACAAGACAAAGGACAAGATCTTCATCGAGCTCCTCCTTGAGCTTGGTTGCGTCACCTGCTCGGTAACATCGGCACCTGCAAACTGGTTTTGGAAGTATCTGTGAGTCACGGGGACTCAGCAATCTCACACCCTCGCGATCAAGACTATTTAAGCTTATAGTTAGGGTAAAAGGTATGAGGTGGAGCTGCAACAAGCGACTAGCATATTTGGTGGCTAACATATACGCAAAAGAGAGCGAGAAGAGAAGGCAAAGCACGTTCGAGAAATCTATGATCAAGAAGTGATCCTAGAACAACCTACGTCAAGCATAACTCCAATACCGTGTTCACTTCCCGGACTCCGCCGAGAAGAGACCATCACGGTTACACACGCGGTTGGTGCATTTTAATTAAGGTCAACTTCAGGTTTTCTACAACCGAACATTAACAAATTCCCATCTGCCCATAACCGCGGGCACGGCTTTCGAAAGTTCAAATCCCTGCAGGGGTGTCCCAACTTAGCCCATCACAAGCTCTCACGGTCAACGAAGGATATTCCTTCTAGCGGGAAGACCCGATCATACTCGGAATCCCGGTTACAAGACATTTCGACAATGGTAAAACAAGACCAGCAAAGCCACCCAGATGTGCCGACAAATCCCGATAGGAGCTGCACATATCTCATTCTCAGGGCACACCGGATGAGCCAGACGTCGGGTGGGCTAGCCCAAAGTTGCCCCTGGTAGCTCCGGACATCGCTCAGTTTGGCCCAACACTCAGAGGAGCACTGGCCCGGGGGTTTAAAATAAAGATGACCCTTGAGTCTGCAGAACCCAAGGGAAAGAAAAGGCTATGTGGCGAATGGTAAAACCAATGTTGGGCCATGCTGGAGGAGTTTTATTCAAGGCGAACTGTCAAGGGGTTCCCACTATAACCCAACCGTGTAAGGAACGCAAAATCCGGGAACATAACACCGATATGACGGAAACTAGGGCGGCAAGAGTGGAACAAAACACCAGGGATAAGGCCGAGCCTTCCACCCTTTACCAAGTATATAGATGCATTAGTTAAATAAGAGATATTGTGATATCCCAACAAAATACCCATGTTCCAAACATGGAACAAGCTCCAATCTTCACCTGCAACTAACAACGCTATAAGAGGAGCTGAGCAAAGCGGTAACATAGCCAAACAACGGTTTGCTAGGATAAGGTGGGTTAGAGGCTTGGCTTAACAATATGGGAGGCATGGTAAGCAAGTGGTAGGTATCGCAGCATAGGCATAGCAAAAGAGCGAGCAACTAGCAAGCAAAGATAGAAGTGATTTTGAGGGTATGGTCATCTTGCCTGAGATCCCGCAAGGAAGAAGAACGAGTCCATGAAGAAGGCAAACGGACGTAGTCGAAGGGGTCCTCACAAACGTGACGTTCTCAGAACCAACCCGAAGAAGCAACACCGGAAAGAAGCACACAACATAGTAAACAACCAACACATAATCATGGCATGATGCACAATCAAGTATGATGCATGTCCGGTTTAATGAAGCATGGCATGGCAAAAATGCACAAACAACCCTACAAATTAACTAGAGCTCAATATGCAACTCCGTTGCATATTGACAAAACACCACATCAATTATTTAGTTCACTCCCGATTAGGTACTCAACAATATTAAAGGTTGGTTAACATGGCAAGAGGTGACGCATAACAAAACTATACCATCTAAACAATTTAAATGGGGCCGGATATAACAAACAACAAACCCGGTAAAACCCCATATGCATTTAGCAAATTAATACAAACAACAATTTTAAACATTCTTGATGTTGTTAACATGATGCGGATGACATGTGCAAGTTTATGCAATTTTTATTAAAAGTTGATCAAAGCATAATGAAGCATTTGTCACCATGGTGGAAAGAAAGGGTCAGTGACGAATCCGAAAATGATGCCATGGCACCATATCGGTTCCGGTAGCTCATGGAGATACCGCTGCAAAGGAAGCAAGGGTGTGGATGTTCGGAACATGCTAGAGATGGTGGGGTGATCCCGGATATTGGGTGTCCCGTGAGTCAACGACGGTGTCAAATGAGGGAACAACTAACGTTCATGGGCGGATTACAACAACCAACATGCATTCGTTCCATGGATCATCGCCTCGGCGGTTATACCTTTCGGAGCGTGCACTATCGGAACGGTTCGGGTCAAGCGATGTAGTCGTTCACGATCGTCGTGGGAAGTAGTGGCACTCGGCGATGGTAGAGGAAGTTGTTGTTCACGGTTCGTTGGTAATTGGCGATTTCAGAGATGGCGGAAGACGAAGTTGGCGGTTCTCGTTGACCTAGTACTTGGCGTTATTTCCGGTTCGGTGATCGTTTTAGGCGTCGGGCGTCGAGGTATTCGGCCGTAGTGGTACTTGTCGAAGTGCACGTCAACGGTTGTCGAACTTGACGTTTTTGGTTCGTGGGTCATCGGCGTCGGTAGTTGCTCTTGGCGTCGGGCGTCGAGGTACTTGGCGTTCATGGGATTCCGATGATGACAGTAGAGGTACTTGACGCAAAACTTTGTAGTCGTTTGGGCGCCTGTGGAGGAACTTGACGTTCGCGGTGTCCCGGTCTTTGCCATGGAGAGGGACGCAGCCCACACAAGGAGGGGAGACCCTGGTGGGTGCACTGGGCCTGCGCGTGCAGCGGTCAACGGGGCTGGGTGCTGCTAGTCATCTCCTTCGCTAGGAGACGGAACGAAGGCGCGGCAGGAGTGCAAGCAGGGGTAATGGCGCTGGTCGTCGTCGTTCAGCGCAGCATAAACAGGGTAGGCCCGCGACGGGGGCTTGGTGAGGTCGATATGGTCGCCTCTGAGGCTTGGGCACGCCGGAGCTTCGAACTGGAGGCGGCGAACGGCATCCACGGCCATGGCTGATCCCGGAGCTTCGTCACAGGCGCGCGGACAAAGGCAGGGCACGGGAGCTCGAGGTCGATGGCGTCGGGCGCGATGGAGCTCGGTGGGCGTGCGGTAGAAGGAGCACCTCCGGCAGGACGAGGGGCTCGGCGACGCGAACTTGTGGCGCCGGCAACGGGCGCGATGTCTGCGGGCGCAGGTGCTCGAGGAGCTCCTCTCCTCGGGCGCCTGGGCAACGGGGAGCTTGGTGAGGAGGAGGCGCGGCAAGGTGGCTCCGGCAAGGGCACCGGCCTGCTGGGTGGTCAGTGTGGGCGCCATGGCCGGAGGCCAAGGTAGTGGACAAGGGGATCGGGGGAATGGGAAGCTGCTCCTCTGCGTGCAAGTGTTGGGAGGAGGACGAGGGAAAGAGAGGCAGCGAGTAGGGAAGAGATCGAGAGGGAGATGGGATCAAGTGAGATGGAGGAGTCGGGCTCCCTGGCGGCGCGAAGGGAGAGGAGGGGGAGGAGGGGATCGGGCCTAGGTGGCTCGGGCGCCTAGGGTTAGAGGAGTTAGATGGGCCGGCTGGGCCTAGCAGGCCGGCCTAGGCTGGGCTAGCTACCACGCATAGAAGAGGAGGGAGAGAGAAAAGAGTAGGGCCTGACAGAAAAGAAAGGTTCTCCCCTTCTTTTTTTAATTCCAACACAAGAAGGAAAAAAAGGAAGGTTACAAATTTATTTGAAGGGTCAAATAAATTCGAATCAAGCTGGAATTTGGCATGCGGCTACTAGGACATATATCAAAGCACCACAACTAGAATTGGAGTGAGCAAGATTGCAAAGTTTCAAATTAAAAGCATTTGAATTTAATTCAAATGTTTTGAACAAGGGGGGATTTTGAAGTGCCCAAAAATGTTCGGGTTTTTAGTGGAGCTCCGGAAAATGACGAAAGGATATATGGAAAAGTTAGAGATCAAGAATTGTGATAACACAGGCATTGGGATTTTGCAAGTGTGTTATGGTGAATTTCAAATTAAAGAAAATATTTAATATAGCTCCCTACTATCGGGAGGATATGTGTTATAAAGAGAACTCACCATGTGAATTCCCTCGATTTAAATGGATCAAAGATCCATGCCATTTATTTAGTTGAGTTAAAAAAATGACATGATGGCATGATGACATGATGCAATGCAAAAATAAAAGGGCGGGCACAAATGAAACACATGGCGAAACCCGGAATATATGGAGGTCTTCTCGAGCATCGGTCTCGGGGCGTCACACCGGGTGTGTGGAAAAGGTTCTTGGGATCATAAGCCAGAGGCAGACGTGACTGAGTTTTCTGGTGTCTTCTCCTCATGACCTCATTTGACGCATTCAGATCCACCGAGAGCCGGAAAGTTTCTGCTTGAAGCAGCTGGGCACGAGCATCCAAAGTCGCCCGCTCCGCGGCCATCCTGACTTCTTCTCCTGCTAAATTTTCCTTGGCCTGTGCCATCTCTTCGCGTAGTCGGGCCACCTCCATGTCATGCTGAGCCTTATCCGTCGGCTCCACTACAGCAGTCAACAGAGCCGTCAACTTATCCATGAGGTCCATTAGCATCTGAGCCGGGGGCGCGCGGGGTCTCCTGATCCGGCCGCTGCCGACCCGGTGGTTATTGCTGCCGCAGCCGTAGAGTTCTGCCCGGGTTGAGTGCCAGCCATGAAGACTCCTGTTCGATTCGGCGGCTCAGAGGGGTCCGGAATACTGCTGCCATCAAAACAGCCCCCAAGCGTGCCATCTTGCAGCTGATACAAAGAACCTGTCTCGCCTGTTGATGACGTAGCGTCAGAACAGATGGTTGTCTCGCCACCGTCTATCGATCCTTCAGAAAACTCCCCTCCATGGATGCAACCCACGAAGGCGCGCCTCACGGCAGGTTGAGCCTGGGCGGGTCTTGCTCGCTGAGCCGTCTCGATGAGGTCGGTGCAGATGCCCGGCTCAGGGCCCGGCCCGCCGATCCGGCCGATGAAGACGTGGATTCCGCCGAAGGGGACCCGGTATCCGTACTCAATTGAGCCGGCGTCGGGGCCCCAGCCTTCGTCGTCGATGTAGAGCTTGCCGTGACAACTCTTGGTCATCCGGCCCACAGCGTATCCCTTGAGCCCTTCGAAGTTGCCCTTCAAGAACTCAAATCCACCGTGCGCTGGCCCCACGGTGGGCGCCAACTGTCGTGGAATTGTCACGGCAGATGTCCTAGCAAAAGGACTTAGTTGTAGGGCCATCGCAACTAGGAAGCATAAAGGGGTTAATCGAGACAAAGGACACGCGAGGTTTATACTAGTTCGGCCCCTTACGATGAAGGTAAAAGCCTACGTCTAGTTGTGATGGAATTGCTGGGGTTTCGATGACCAGAGAGCGAATCCGCTTTGCCTGGCTTCGAGTTGTTGTTTATTGCCCTAAGCCACCGCCGAGTCGTCCCCTTATATACACGGGTTGACGCCTGGTGGCCTACAGAGTCCCGGCCGGCTAATAAAACGTGTCCTGCTTGGTGACTTCTTTTACATGCCTTTCCTTACAAGTCTTTCTCTACATATGGCGGTTCACAATATTGGGCCTTAAGCCGCCTCTAGGCTTAGGCTTTCTATAAGTCTTAATAAACTATCATCTTGAATATTACTGGGCTTCTTTTCGTAACCCGCCATTGGGGTTGATCCGACCCCTCCTGGGCGGGTCATACCTGGTAGCTATATCCCCAACATAAGGCATATTGGGCCATTAAAGAGCTCAACTATGATTTCAAACTTGCTGGTGAGAAGAGGCTTTTTGACATTAGCTCACTTGATGAATGGAGAACCCAGGCTTATGAGAATGCCAAACTGTTTAAAGAAAAAGTTAAAAGATGGCATGACAAAAGGATACAAAAACGTGAGTTTAACGCAGGTGATTATGTATTGTTATACAACTCCCGTTTAAGATTTTTTGCAGGCAAACTCCTCTCTAAATGGGAAGGTCCTTACGTCACCGAGGAGGTCTATTGTTCCGGTGCCATAAAAATCAAAAACTTCAAGGAAACAAATCCGAGGGTGGTGAACGGTCAAATAATGAAACATTATATCTCAGGTAATCCCATAAATGTTGAAATTAATGTTATTGAAACCGTAACCCCGCAGGAATACATAAGGGACACTTTCCAGAACGTTTCAAACTCCAAAAAGGAATAGGTACGTGGTACGGTAAGTAAACCGACTCCAAAACAGTTCTAATGGCAATTTTTCTCCATTTTGGAATATTTAAGAAAATAGGAAAATAAGAAGTAGTCCGGAAAGGACACGAGGCTTCCACGAGGGTGGAGGGTGCACCCTAGCCCCCTAGGCGCGCCCCCTGCCTCATGGGCACCTCGTGTGCTCTCTGGACTCCGTTTTCTTGCACGATACTTCTTTTGGTCGATAAAAGTTCATTATATAATCTCCCGAAGGTTTTGACCACCGTATCACGCAAATATCTTCTGTCCTTGTTTCGAGCTGTTTTTTTGACATATCTAGATCGCCGTGGCGTCTTCAAGTGCCCCCAAGGACAAGTTCTTCGAGAAGGTCATCAACCCCTACCTCGTGGAGGTGCTGCAACACCCTAAAACCATTGAGATGTGTGAGGGGTTGCTGCACGTCCGTGATGTTGAGGGACCAAGGAGGACCGGCAGCATGGAGACAAAGCTCGAGGCAATGGAGCAACAAGTTTTCAAGTGCCAGGAGATGGTGGAACATGGACTAGACTCCAATCATATAATGATCACGGAGTTCACCAACAACCACAAGCTGGATGACAAGAACATTGGGGAGGCCATCTTCAAGCTTAACGAGAAAATCGAGCGCCTCCAAGCCCAGATCTATGACCTGCAAAACCAAAACTGTGAGTATGAATATAGATTCAAGAGGATGAGTTTGGCTACAAATTTGAGGATCCTAGAGACTCGATCATCCTTCTATGATGGTGAGCCTATGCCTTGGAATATGGACGACAAGCCCACATCATCAACAACTCCATCATCATTACCTCCAAGGAAGGAGACATAAACACTTGGGTATGGGCACTCCCCTTGGAAACTGCCAAGCTTGGGGGAGTGCCTCGGTATCATATCACCATCACACCTTTATCTTTACCGTTGTTCTTAGTTTGATCCTTTTGGTAATATCTTGATCTAGCAGAATAAAGTTTTAGTATGATCTAGTTTTGAGTTTTGCTTTTTGATCCTTCTATGTAATCGAGTCCATGAGCTATATATAATAAAGATTAGTGTTGAGTGAAGGGCTTGATTATCTTACTATGATCTTGAGGGAATAAAATAAAAGAAAAAGAATAAAAAGAACTAAAGAGATCATATGGATCTTATGGAGAGTAATGACTTCACATATAAAGAGTATGATGGATAAAAGTTGTTGAGAATTTACAAACATAGTTTTGGTCATCGTTGCAATTAATAGGAATTAATAAAGAAAGAGAGGTTTTCACATATAAATATACTATCTTGGACATCTTTTATGATTGTGAGCACTCATTCAAATGTGACATGCTATAGAGTTGATGTTGGATAAGGAAGACAACGTAATGGGTTATGTTTTCTTACATCTAAAATAAATTATATTGTCATGGATCATCCAACATGTTGAGCTTGCCTTTCCCTCTCATGCTAGCCAAATTCTTTGCACCAAGTAGAGAAACTACTTGTGCTTCCAAATATCCCTAAACCCAGTTTTGCCATGAGAGTCCACCATATCTACCTATGGATTGAGTAAGATCCTTCAAGTAAGTTGTCATCGTTGCAAGCAATAAAAATCGCTCTCTAAATATGTATGACTTATTAGTGTGGAGAAAAAAA